>NC_060126.1:284610865-284913895 GCF_021461395.2 Schistocerca americana
CATCGCAGTGATTCCACTTTCCTCAAAGTTCAAAATATTGTGGTAAGCTGTATGTTCTCATATTCTGGGCAATATTTGTTTCGACCCCATCTCAAAAGTTCCAGTAACTTCAGATCTACCCAATAATCACCAAGAACTTACACCATTCTACTTCTGTGGAAACGAGTTCTTTTTAATCGAAAATACTAAAAATACGCTCGGATAACGCCGAAATTCTACATCTACATCTACATCCATACTCCGCAAGCCACCTGACGGTGTGTGGCGGAGGGTACCTTGAGTACCTCTATCGGTTCTTCCTTCTATTCCAGTCTCGTATTATTCGTGGAAAGAAGGATTGTCGGTATGCCTCTGTGTGGGCTCTAATCTCTCTGATTTTGTCCTCATGGTCTCTTCGCGAGATATACGTAGGAGGGAGCAATATGCTGCTTGACTCTTCGGTGAAGGTATGTTCTCGAAACTTTAACAAAAGCCCGTACCGAGCTACTGAGCGTCTCTCCTGCAGTCTTCCGCTGGAGTTTATCTATCATCTCCGTAACGCTTTCGCGATTACTAAATGATCCTGTAACGAAGCGCGCTGCTCTCCGTTGGATCTTCTCTATATCTTCTATCAACCCTATCTGGTACGGATCCCACACTGCTGAGCAGTATTCAAGCAGTGGGCGAACAAGCGTACTGTAACCTACTTCCTTTGTTTTCGGATTGCATTTCCTTAGGATTCTTCCAATGAATCTCAGTCTGGCATCTGCTTTACCGACGATCAACATTATATGTTCATTCCATTTTAAATCACTCCTAATGCGTACTCCTAGATAATTTATGGTATTAACTGCTTCCAGTTGCTGACCTGCTATTTTGTAGCTAGATGATAAAGGATCTATCTTTCTGTGTATTCGCAGCACATTACACTTGTCTACATTGTGATTCAATTGCCATTCCCTGCACCATGCGTCAATTCGCTGCAGATCCTCCTGCATTTCAGTACAATTTTCCATTGTTACAACCTCTCGATACACCACAGCATCATCTGCAAAAAGCCTCAGTGAACTTCCGATGTCATCCACCAGGTCATTTATGTATATTGTGAATAGCAACGGTCCTATGACACTCCCCTGCGGCACACCTGAAATCACTCTTACTTCGGAAGACTTCTCTCCATTGAGAATGACATTGATGGCTTGTTGCCTGTGGTGTGCCGATGGATTACGATACACTGAGTGTTGTGTTGTGGTCCTAATCATCTCGTCCTCCGTATCTCTATCTCACACTCCAATGAAATATCTGGTCATGGGTTAGTGAGGGACTGGCACCTCACCACTTGCCAGCCACTACAACTGTCTTCCATTGATACAAATTTCAAGATGAAATACGTCGATACGGAAAATTAAAAAAAAAAAAAAAATCAGGACACAGCCATCGGGATTTACAGGCTAGAAATGAAAGCCTGCTGTCCAAATTATTGTCTTTGCGAACCAGAGGCGATCACAATGTTTACCCAATACCATCCCTTATGATCGTATCAGGTGCCTGGCATCTGCACTCTGACAACGTTCGATCTCATCCGAGATACCGACAAGTACACGTCCGTCTTGGCACAGTACGTAGAAGTGCGATTCGTCTGAAACTACGAAGTGGTACCAGCCCTGTGTCGAAAGTTGTTGTTGGGCGCCTCTCCCTCTTTCTGCCGCTATATCAATGGAATCCGCAGCAGCTGTCGCCGTGCTGTCGACTTTGGAGTGTCAGACGTCGTCGCACTGTCGGTTGGGTTACTTGTCTTGCAGCAAAAAGACTCGTTACTGAATCAAGGTATGTGACGGGTCGGTACGACCCCGCACGGCCGAGAGAGCAATAATTCTGCCCTCTCAGACGCTAGTCACGTTGAGTTATTCACGGCTTGGACGATGGCACACTCGAAACCATGCACTCCATATTAGTAAGACAGTCACGGTATCCCGAGAAACGTGAGCAGCAATGTCGCGGGCCAGTGACACTTGCTGATAGAACGTTTTTATTCTTATACCATACATAACACGATCTTTTCTCAGAAAAGAGTATTCAAATGCGAATTAAAAATGATACACTCATTGTGGAATCCTATGTACGAGATGTGGCTATAAAATAACAAGGCTGTTGCTGTCAAAGAGAAAGTACGCATACGCCGAATGTGAACGACCAATAGCTGTGAACTGTGAAGACTTCCCAGTCGAATGCGACATCTCTGTAGACAAAACTTCGTGACCGTAGTCTTCGTTTGTCTAAAGGCTGTTATTTTGTTTCGCCAGAAAAATGGTACGTGTAATAATAGAGCAACGAAATGCCATGAAGTTCCTCATGAAAGCCGGAAAAACTGCAACTGAAATCTATCTTTTAATAAAAGAGGTATATGGTGAAGTCCGTTTACTCTGTACTCGAGTTTCTGAGTGGTTCAAACGTTTCCTAGGACACTGAGGAGACGCTGAAGAAGGCTGTCGCCTGAGACACCCTTCAACATCATAAACGGATGAAACTATGGAGCAAGTAGGTAATTTGAGTCGATATGGCCGTCTATTGAGTATCCGATCGATTGCTGAAACTGTAGGAACAGGCAAGGAATGTGTAAGGCAATTTTACGTAAACTGTTTAACACGAGAAAAGTGTGTGCGGAACACGTTCCGAAAATTCCTACGATCGAAAAAAAGGAAGAAATATTTGTACTGGCACTTTGTATACCACCGTAAATGATTCTAATTTCTTGGAAACAGGGCTAACATTGCAAGACACTTGGTTTTTCACTTACGATACAGAAACTAAGTGCAAATTCATGCCTTTTCAGGGCCCAGTTTCATCTAGAACAAATCAGGATTTAAAGTGATGATGAGTATTTTTATCGATAATCATGAAACCGTGTGTATTCGCTGGATTCCTGAAGGTCAGACTGTAAATCAACAGTACTGCCTCGAGGTTCTTGCTCAGCTCCATGAGAAAGTAAGAGAAAACCACTCAAATTTGGGAAGAGCGAGGAATATGTTCTGCATCTAGACAATGCATTGGCTAGTACCGCATTGTCTGTTGAGAGGTTTCTAACGAAGTACAGCATCGCAGATCGTAGACCATCCACTTTATTCGTCTGATGTATCACCATGCGACTTTTATTTATTACCGAAGGCCAAATCTGTATTAAAAAGAGCAAGATTTCAGTCTGCTGAAGGACTGGAAGACGAAGACCTCCAGCATTACTTACATCAGCGGAATATTCGCATAGAGATTTGTAGGGATAGGGGAGGCGAGTATATGGTGCGTGTTGAAAGTCTCTTCGGGTTTTGTTGCCAGATCCTAAAATCAACTTGACTCGACATTTCGGCGACCCAACTGGTCGTCATCTTCAGGAGAACGCTGCTTCTGCTGATAAGTCCAGCTGAGAACTGACGCCAGGCTGCAAATCGACGTCCTATATAGGCCACCGTTCAGTACACGTCGCGTGCATCGCCCATCACGGTTGCTGCCCTCCAAGAGAGGGAGGTGGCGCCGCCATTAGTAGTGCACTGCTGACAACAATATATCGCACTCAGGGCCGCACCGAAGAACGTTCAGTTTTGATGCGAGATAATACTGGATTCCACATCTTGCTAAGAGGAAACAAATTGTCTCTGTTGATTATATTATCCGCCCACCTAATTTCAATCGCCTCTTTATAGACACTGTTCCAAAAACCGGAAATGTTGGCAACCACCACAAGTTCATCAAATTTCATACTGTGTGCCTCATTTAAGCAGTGTTCTACTACTGCCGATTTTTCCGGCTGTTGCAGCCTCGTATGACGGCGATATTCCATACACCTGTCACGAACTGTGCGAATCGAACGGCCAATGTAAGCCGTCCCACATTGACACGTAATTTTGTATACACCGGGTTTCCTAAGCCCCAAATCATCTTTCACAGAGCCGAGTAGTGTCCTAATCTTAGAAGGTAGACGGAACACACTCTTAGTGTTAAAATTCGTTAAAATGCGTCCGATCTAAAATGATATGCCTCCAAAGATGGTCCAAACTCAATAGCCCGACGAATCTGCTTCTCGAAGTATCCATTTTCCTTAAAAACAGCCATCAAACGCACAGGTTCTTGGGTTAAGCTGTCCGCGTCGGAAATGGCATATGCTCTTCGTACCAAAGGACACCACTGCGTTGGTGTGGAGGATGACAACTGTTAGAATGCATATACCGATCCGTGTCACAAAGTATCATCTGGTTTTTTATAAACCATAACGTCTCAAAAAGGAAAAATTCCATCACTTCCAACCTCCATAATGAATTTGAAGCGGGGATACAGTCAGTTGAAGTGGCCCAAAAATCTATTAAGAACATCACGTCCACGCGTCCAGACGAAAAATGTATCATCCACATATCTCCAGAAGCACCTTGGTTGCGAAGTTGAAATCCTCAGTGCCATATACTCGAAGTCTCCCATAAATACACTCCAGGAAATGGAAAAAAGAACACATTGACACCGGTGTGTCAGACCCACCATACTTGCTCCGGACACTGCGAGAGGGCTGTACAAGCAATGATCACACGCACGGCACAGCGGACACACCAGGAACCGCGGTGTTGGCCGTCGAATGGCGCTAGCTGCGCAGCATTTGTGCACCGCCGCCGTCAGTGTCAGCCAGTTTGCCGTGGCATACGGAGCTCCATCGCAGTCTTTAACACTGGTAGCATGCCGCGACAGCGTGGACGTGAACCGTATGTGCAGTTGACGGACTTTGAGCGAGGGCATATAGTGGGCATGCGGGAGGCCGGGTGGACGTACTGCCGAATTGCTCAACACGTGGCGCGTGAGGTCTCCACAGTACATCGATGTTGTCGCCAGTGGTCGGCGGAAGGTGCACGTGCCCGTCGATCTGGGACCGGACCGCAGCGACGCACGGATGCATGCCAAGACCGTAGGATCCTACGCAGTGCCGTAGGGGACCGCACCGCCACTTCCCAGCAAATTAGGGACACTGTTGCTCCTGGGGTATCGGCGAGGACCATTCGCAACCGTCTCCATGAAGCTGGGCTACGGTCCCGCACACCGTTAGGCCGTCTTCCGCTCACGCCCCAACATCGTGCAGCCCGCCTCCAGTGGTGTCGCGACAGGCGTGAATGGAGGGACGAATGGAGACGTGTCGTCTTCAGCGATGAGAGTCGCTTCTGCCTTGGTGCCAATGATGGTCGTATGCGTGTTTGGCGCCGTGCAGGTGAGCGCCACAATCAGGACTGCATACGACCGAGGCACACAGGGCCAACACCCGGCATCATGGTGTGGGGAGCGATCTCCTACACTGGCCGTACACCACTGGTGGTCGTCGAGGGGACACTGAAAAGTGCACGGTACATCCAAACCGTCATCGAACCCATCGTTCTACCATTCCTAGACCCGCAAGGGAACTTGCAGTTCCAACAGGACAATGCACGTACTCATGTATCCCGTGCCACCCAACGTGCTCTAGAAGGTGTAAGTCAACTACCCTGGCCAGCAAGCTCTCCGAATCTGTCCCCCATTGAGCATGTTTGGGACTGGATGAAGCGTCGTCTCACGCGGTCTGCACGTCCAGCACGAACGCTGGTCCAACTGAGGCGCCAGGTGGAAATGGCATGGCAAGCCGTTCCACAGGACTACATCTAGCATCTCTACGATCGCCTCCATGGGCGAATAGCAGCCTGCATTGCTGCGAAAGGTGGATATACACTGTACTAGTGCCGACATTGTGCATGCTCTGTTGCCTGTGTCAATGTGCCTGTGGTTCTGTCAGCGTGATCACGTGATGTATCTGACCCCAGGAATGTGTCAATAAAGTTTCCCCTTCCTGGGACAATGAATTCACGGTGTTCTTATTTCAATTTCCAGGAGTGTATATTGGCGACTACGTGTGGTAAAGGACTACCCATAGCCACTCCGTCATTCTGTTCAAAAATGTACCGGTAAATAAAAAATACGTGGATGTCTGCGCATGACGACAATGTTTCACCTGCTCTTCATCCAGTAGGATCGCCGAAATCTCGAGTCAAGTTGATTTTAGGATCGGGCAGCATACCGGAAGAGACTTTCAAAACTTATTACGCCGGGAAAGCCAACGTAGTCATATGGTGCATGACAGTAACTAAATATGTATGTTTTTGATATAAAACGTTTTACAGCAGTAGCCCCGTTATTTTATAGCCACACCTCGTATAAGACGTTACTAGCCTGTGTGCGGTTGGTCTGAAACGTTAATCGTTGTGAGATCCATGTTTGTTGTACACACCATGACAACTTGACATCTGTTGCAGGCAGGTTTCATGGTCTAGTAATTTTAGTAGCGATACAATAAGACAAAGAGGAAAAATGGTTCAAACGGCTCTGAGCACTATGGGACTTAACTTCTAAGGTCATAAGTACCCTAGAACTTAGAACTACTTGATCCTGACTAACCTAAGGACATCACACACATCCATGCCAGACTGTAGCGCCTACAACCGCTCGGCCATCCCGGCCGGCTAGACGAAGAGACTGGTGTTCCATTGCATGAGATGAAAAGTGGCATCGTTTGTGACGACAGAGTGGTTAACTTGAAGCAAAGCTCTCTGTGTCACCGGTAGTGTGTTTGAGGAAGCAATGCGTGCGTACGGACAGGAGGACGTGCGAAGACGTCCGAGAAGACGAGGCGAGGCAGTGGCGTAATCGCTACGCCTGAGGTTGTACATTACCAAATTGCCGAAAGTACTAGCTTTCGCTGTTCTGCCGCGAATATCTTACGAGCTGTAAATGTCAGGTGTATCCCACCGGACAGCCACTCGTCTCCGCCTACGAAGCCTCTGCCTCGCACACGCCAGCGACATTCTCACGGCACGAGCGCAGCTCAGTGGCTAGTTCCCGGCACTTCTGTTGCACTACGGCAGTGAATATTCAGATCAGTTCAAAATGCCACTACCTACCAGCGTCATCGCAGACTGCTGTGACTAATAATTTCACGACCTCAGTTACTGTATGTAAAGAGGTTAGCAGCATCTTCGATAGCGAGGACTAGCTCTTCACTCTGTTCTTCCTAAGGCAACTAGAGCAAGACCTGTTTCACATTGTGCTGCATTCCGCTAACTGAAGGTCACTTTCGGCTCGTTGGATGAGAACGTTAAAAGACGACTTTCTGTTAAGGGGATGTCTGCTTTCCTGCTGAGCTTGTGAGGGAACGAGGATTTCCGTAGTAACTGCAAAGCATATTAATACTAACAGAGACACTATGTTAAGAGACGTAAACCGGCGGATAAAACTGCGTTTAAAAATATATGATGAAACATTTTCTCAAAAAAATTTCACATGAGTATAGAAATAGAATCACGACTTTCACGCTAAATACATAGCTGGCCAGTAGCGAAAATGCAATGTCACAAACGTGGCACGATTGTAGTAAGGAGATCAGAAACGTATCGAGTGTGAATCAAATGTTGAGGGTTACATTCCTCAGATATCAAGGCACTGCTTTTACGTCAGTACCGTATTGGTTTCTTTCTTCTCACTGTAGTCCCGCGATTATGACGAGTCTGAGAACGATGGTTCTACGATTTGTTTCATAATACTCGACTCGTTACCTCTTACTGAAGCGAGCAGAAATACAGTGTTAGTATTGAAATAGTGCGCAATTGGAGCGCAAGATTTCGCTGTGTTACGAATGACCGAATGTCGACATCAGATGGCCTCTAACGATGCTGTGTCTTGCAGGGTTATGGCGGGTGCAAGACGAAAAGCAAGTGACGCGATGTAGACAATTGCAAATGTCCATTGCGGAAAGAGCGGTGACTGGAAAAAGTTCCTTGTTTTGTCCCTGCCTTCGGACGAAAAACATACAATGCTTGTCCAGTGCAAAGGAAATGATTGTATTCATGCTTATTATACCTCCACGATCAGGAAACATAAATGCGTGCTCCGTCAAAGGAATAAAGGGTTCTGTTATGCTCCTGTGACCAAAAAGCGCGCTATTTGTGTATCCCTGTCGTTTATGGACTACTAGCGAGGTTCGTTGCTTATGATTCATTTCTGTAACTTTTTCTAACACTGCTGCAGATTTGTTTCAATAATTGAACATGATTTAGAGAATGGACTTCATCCTCATGCCCTGTTTTTTGCTTCTGTCGTAAAACACTCGGTAACACGTCGAAAGACTGTATAACAATAAATTTCGAAATTTATTCAACGATTCAAGTTCTTTGACATCATCTGTATTAAGTATAGATGTGTTACTGTTACCGACGTATGGAAACCTGTGCCTGGCCAGGACTCGAATTCGGATTTCAAGCAAATCGCGAGCAGTCGCCTTAGCGACTTTGGCTATACAAAAATGATCCCCGGACCGACCCAAACCTCCATATGCCAGATTGTCTACATTCTGCAAGTTGAACTGGTGGATGAAAGAAGTTATATGTGTAAATGGACATTGTATCTGAAATACATTAATTAATCAGCCATCAAAATATTGAATTAAGACTAAAATGACAACTAAGTAAAACAAGAATCCCAATTACTTCGGTTCTTCCGATAAAATTATTCGTAAAACTATTGATAAACAATGGCAATATTATTATAATAAAGCTTTGGCACGTCTGAAAAGGAGTCAGGGCAAAGATTCTAATAATTGTGCAAGCGAAATAATTGTAGTCACAAAGTTGCACAGTGACTGTTGTGATGTTTCTACAGAAGAGAATACGTCGCACGTGTGGTTGGAGTTGAGAGCGGACTGTTCATTGAAACTAAAAGCAAGTCTTCGAAGTGAAGCTTCAGATAATTGAAATACTGTAAAACCACTTTAATGTCCCTACACATCATCCCATGGTAGACCTCCCCCGGTATCTGAATGGTCAGTGCGACAAAATGTCAATCCTAAGGGCCCAGGTTCGATTCCCGGCTGGGTCGGAGATTTTCTCCACCCAGGGACTGTCCTAATCATCATCATTTGACCCACATAGACACAAAAGTCGCTGGTGTGGCGTCAAATCGAAAGACTAGCACCCGGCGAACGGTCTACCCAACGGGAGGCCCAAGTCACACGATATATACTTTTATCCCATGGTTGCGGCTTGATCTCACTGTACTAAACTGTAGATGGAGGCTAAAGTAGCGGCAAAGTCAGTCACTGGCGGCACCAGCGACTCTCGCCAATGGCAAAGTGCAAATTAGCCCAAAACGGCAACCCGTCAGTGGCTCTCTGTGGAGAAATCTGATGGCGGAGTCTCCCGAAGATCAAGTTTCTTGGAGAAACCTGACAACCAAGTAAACGCTGAATGGTTGCTTAAACGAACTTCCCATTGTCATGTTTTCCTCTCTTACTGTATTCATATTTGCTGGGCTTAGGGTCTTCTGAGTAGTGTCCAATAAAAATGCTCCGTGTAAAACGCTATTTCACTTCCTGGGATCTCCTCTAGTCGGTTAACCAGCAATATGCGTTCTTGCATTTGACACGGAAAACTGTCTCTCTGACAGCAGTGAGGCAGGTCTTCACCAGCGCATTCGAGTTTCCCTGTATAACTTTTAGTATATTCATGTTAGCCGATCCATGCGATCCTTATGTTGTGCAAACATTGAATTTTGTTAAATCAAACGTGCAGTGGTGTCTCATGCTTCCAAAGGGCCAAATCTGTGAGATCCCATTCTATTTTTGAGATGTTTATCTGTGACATCTGGTGCTGTCCCGAAAATAGCTCAGTTGTCTACTTTCGCGCCCAACACTACCTTCTTTAAATAGCAAATCCTTCTCCTTCCCCTCTTCGGCCATAAAGTAGTCATGGCTGCGGAGTTTGTGCCACAGAAGATTTATGTTTGTCTGTGATACTAAGATTGATCCAGTGCGACATTACAAAAGACTGGTACCGGCCTGCAGCCCACTGATGAGGACTTCTGATAAGTGTCCTTCCACCGAATGACTCCAAGTATTGCGGCCTACATTATTGCCCTGGCAGTAAAGTTGCTGCTGTACCATCCAAATATGCTTTCAGTCTCCTCTCATGTATATAAAGCATGAAAATCAGAATAAAAGAGTACATGAAGAGTAATGTGACATGAGCCAGTTTACAACAATCACAAACACTGTTGAGTATCCTATTCTTTAGCGTTGTCTGAATAGTTTGTTCTATTGGGTGTTTCATTAAATTTTGCATGTGTTAGGGGATTGTTTCCGAAAAAGTGATCGCTTAACAATCCTTAAGCCGTAGTCCACTATTTTCTATCACCTAATGCTCGATTGTGGATGTTTGGGTCATTGTGGGGAGTATGCACGGGTAGCCAGGGCGGCTAAGTTGACGTTCGCTATAAGCAGTATATCCTGGTTCGATTGCTGGTTCCAGCTCAGATTTTCGTGCACCACTAACAGGTAGGACGGCCGTTGGGGCCGAGCGGTTTGGGCGCTTCAGTATGGAACCGGGCGACCGCTACTGTCGCAGGTTCGAATCCTGCCTCGGGTATAGATGTGTGTGATGTTCTTAGGTTAGTTAGGTTTAAGTAGTTCTAAGGTCTAGGGGACTGATGACCTCAGATGTTAGGTCCCACAGTGCTCAGAGCCATTTGAACCATTTGAACTAACAGGTAGTACAACAACATCTAATACAGCTGGTGTCAGATTATTTGCAGTCAGCGAACAGTTTTGGAATTATTTTGTACAACTGCGGATCGTCAGCAAGGTCTTTTCTTTCAGATATGCAAGTAAGTCAATGAAATTGTTAGACATTCTCTGAATGGAGATAACGTATTGAAATAAATGTACAGCAGTCTTGGAAAACGTTTCTATTCATATACACACACACACACACACACACACACACACACACACATATATATATATATATATACATATATATATACATATATATATATATACTTCCAGAAATATATATTTACACCAACATATATATATATATATATATATATATATATATATATATACTCACACGTCATATAACGCAGAACTATGCCGTAGATCCATCTTGTTGGAAGGTGTTTTGAGTTTGACAAGTGTTCGAGACACTTTCAACAGATCGCATACAGACTATAAGTTGCAAATGGAAAATGCTGCCAGAAAATGAAGTCAGAGCTGCATCAGGGACAAAGTGGACAGAAGAAAGAGCAAGAATCCGACGAGAAAAAAATAAGTGCTGGTGCGAAACGATAAAATTTAAAGAACAATATTCACTGCCAACCAATCAATCATTTTACTGATATGTAATAATGCAGTGGCAATGCCACAAGTCCTCGGTCATACTTGTGAACTCGTACACTGGCTCTCCTTTCAATAACGGCAGAGCTAACTTGTATCGCACAAGACTTAAGTGATAAGTTTATCACTATAGTTTGGCAGTCAACGTGTCGCATATCGGAGCGTACAGAGATGGCGAGTTAGGAGGTGGCGTCTTACGAGCCACTAAGGGGTTTAAAGCGAACTCGTCTCTGATCTGTACTGCTGTAGTATCTCGAAGGGAAGTAATCTGATTAATTCTGATTCACCAGAGTAATTTACGTGAATACTGAATCGGTTCAATTCTGGAGCATTATGACATATGCGTAGGTCTTCATAAACAGTGCCCGAGCAGATCGGCTGCCTGTTTACTTGCGCTTTCATTTTGTTGCCACAGTGTTTTTACTCTTATTAAAACGTGAGTTTAGCTTTACAACTTTGTACTACCACCAACTTCGGTTTATAGAAATAAACTCTCTGTTCCTCTATCCGAGAAAACTTATTGTGTGGCATTTACACCGAGAACCCAAGTGGGCTTTGTTTTTTCAATGTATAGGAGATGATCTAAAAGTTTCTGTTCTGGGGCGTTTATGCCGCGGGTATATAAGCACCGACATGTATGCCAGGGATTAGTATAGCGTTCTTGTCGTTCCATCGTGAATACGGTGAAACTGGAAACGTGGACTATGGCGACGTTATTAGCAAATACGTGTTGTTATTCTTTAATTAGCTGCCAAAGGACCAACACCGGTAGACATCCTATGGATAATGAAAAATGTGTGCAGAGCAGCAGATCTGTGGGAAACCAACGTTGTGGAATCGTGTGCTACAAGGGGTGGTGCTGCTTCATGATAGCACAAGTCCCCATACCGCAAAGGTCGTAACACAGAAAACACTCGAGCAACCGGCTTATAGTCCTGGTCTTATCGCATGCAATTAACATGTCTTTGGTCCCTTTAAAGAGGCCTTATAAGGTCGACGGTTCCTATTGGACGAGGACCAGCAGCCGTTCATGGTGTTTTACTAAACTGGTGTCTTCATAATGGTGCTTCGGGGTGATTATTGCCTCACGACGATTTTATGTGACTGGCATAGCGATTCTGTAGGGCGCGCCTATAGAGGAAAATTTTTTTCATACTCCTCAAACACCATTGGGAAATTGCTAGAGTCGACGCGCAAAATGGGCGAAAATGTGACTTTTAAAATCTTCCTGACGAATAGAATATTTAAACAAATTTCGTGCTTACAGCCAGCCGTCGCTTAGTTCCTCACACTGGGTACCTGAGAGTCATCTTCAGATGAGCCTTCGAGGCCTTCGATGGATCAATTCAAGATGACTGGTTGGGTTCCAGTAGAAATATCGTGCTATGGATTAAACGACGACAGGCTACAAGCCCGAGATTTGTTTGAACTGGGCAACTATGTATGTCCTTAAAATACTCTGAAAGAGAAGTGGGATACCAGATGCCCACTCCTCATTCCTCCTTCCTCACTAAAATATTTTGCATGCGAACATATTAACGCTCTTCTTACATAAAATTCTAAATCGTTTTACCCAGGCTATCTTTATAGTGAAGCCATCATACTCAGAACTCCTTCGCAATGCCACTGTCTATATATGTCTCTCTCCTACTTCCTCTTTTTTTCTTTCGTTGGTTTGCAGTATTTCCTGTTGCCACTGTCATCAGGCATTGTCTCCTGTTGTCTTTCTTTCCCAGTGTCACTGAGTCCAAATCCACCATACCTTGGCATGTCAAACATACTGAGGTTTTTAACTTATGTTTCTTCCGAGGCACAAGTAATCAAAATTTCGATTAAAAATGTGTTAAGGCTTGCTTTTCTGCGAGGGTCCAAACACCCTAAGCCTATGTATGGTCTCCATTCACCAATATTTTTCATTTTCACTACCTTTTCTCTCTCACTTTGTTCCGAATGCTTCTCTCTCCAGCCTACTGTCTTTCTCTTTCACTGCTACTGTCTCTCACTGACAATCAATACCTCCTCTCTCTTTGGATTCCTCTGCTATTGTCATCATCCATCTTTCACTTTTTGTTTCACTGCCGCAGTCTCTCTCTCTATCTCTATCTCTATCTCTCTCTCTCTCTCTCTCACCATTACTGTCTTCCCTCTCTCCCCCCCCCCCCCCCTTCCCCCACAGGCACTGGCTCCGCTCTCATAGATAGTCACTCTCTCTCTGCTATTGTCTTTTAGCACAAAAAAAGCACTAATGGATTCGCATGAATTAACTTTTGGTGAGGAAGGTGTTATAAGCACTTAGACTGTTGGTTCCCCAGTTCTTTGTCAGAGTATTTTGGAGAGGATCGAATTCACCTTTTATAATGCTCTGGCAGGGGCATATTTTCGCTGCTTCTCCTGTTTTCACTCCTACAGCGGTATGTGCTACTTATTTGATACGAATTCTATAGGTTAGTAAAGGTTTGAAGGTGTATTTATAAGCTTTGACACGTATAAGCAAAAAATATGTAGACATGATATAACATTAACACAAAATCATTCGCTTAATATTTTTTTCTGTTCGCTCATCGGTAGCAATTCATCGAAAACGCACAGCTTACGATTTGTTTTTTAAAAGAGTAAAAAAGTTAATTATAAATAATTTAGTGGATTTCTTAACTTCCCAGTTGTATACAATTTTTTAACGATTTTAAGTTCTTTTCCGGCATGTTAAGACCTTTTTGTCAATGCTGTACCGATATGAGCATATCTGTACAGGCGTGAAGTGCCATTATGCACAGACAGGGTATCATAAAGCTTTATTGGTGAAAGAATTATGTCTAAAAACGTCGTTTGGTAATAAAACACAAAAAATAAACTCTACGCCAACAAAAGTATATTGGCATTGCCTGCCGATAAGGGAAATGTGACCGTCGTAATGAAGACCGAAGATTATGAGCAAAAGATCCTGTACCTATTAGATTCGACGATGTACCGAAAACTAATCTCGTATCCGACGCACTGTATCACACGGAATACGAATCGGTTAATCAAGGCGTCTTCTCTGCCGGCGGGCATACAGAGGCACCTGCGCAACACAGAAACCCTACCACCGCGGCTGTATGGATTACCTAAGATTGAAAAGAACATTGTTACATTAAGACCGGTTGTGAGCGTCCCTGGCTCACCGACGTATAAACTCTCAAAACTCTTGTCCTGTCTGCTCCAGCTACACGTGGGGAAGACTGACACATAAATAAAGGACTCGGGATGTTTCATTGAGAAGCTGAAGAAACTAAAACTTGCACCAAACGACATCCTCGTCAGCGTTGATATTGTTTCTTTGTTTACGAAAGTGCCAGTCAGTGATTCTCTGGAGCACATCGGTTCCATTTTCCCGCAAGACATCACAAAACTCTTTCATGCATGTCTCACCAAGAACTATTTCATGAGGAAAGGCAATTTGTACGAATAGCTGGAAGGCGTCGCCATGGTTAGTCCTCTTATTCCAATAATGGCCAACTTCTTCATGGAACATTTCGAAGCAGAGGCACTGGACTTGGTGACCTGTAAAAATAAGGTTTCGTTGTGTGGAGTCATGGTGAAGAAAAGCTCGGTGACTTCCTAAGATACTTCAACAGCCTCCTTCCAACATAAAATTTACCATGGAAGTAGAAAAGGACAAGATACTTCCGTTTCCCGGAGTGCTAATCACAAGCTTTGGCGAAGACCTGGGACACAGCGTGTATCGAAAAGCGACACACACGCAGCGATACCTGCACAGTTTATCAAACCACCACCCGCGCCAGAAAAGAGGCTTGATTAACACGCTCGTAACGCGAGCAGGACAAATATGTTAGCCGCAGCTGCTCAGAAGAGAAATGCAACACCTGAAAAGTGTTCTGAGGAGCAATGGGTATTGTACAAGGTACATCATAAGTGTAACAGAGCCAAGCACTCGGTGAAGCGACAAATCAGAAATAGAAACGTCGGGTACGGCCTTTATGCCATACATTCTCAGAGTGACAGAATCAGTTGTATATTGCGCGACCACGACGTAGAGACGATTTTGAAACCGGCGAAGAAGATCAAAGAGTGTCCTAGATCGGGAAAGGAGAAAAGCGACCCACTTGCAATGTCGGGAATATACCGCATACCATGAACATGTGGAAAAGTATGTCGGAATGACTGGACGATCAGTCAGTACTTGTATCAAAGAACATAAGCAACACTGCGAGTTGGGACAGGTGGAGAGATCGGCCGTGGCAGATGGCACACTATGTGAGACCGACCACGCAGCAAAATTCGCCGACACGGAAGTTCTGGCTGTAGAGAAGCACTATCACGCCCGCTTGTTCAGAATTTTTTTTAGCGTATGATGCATAACAATCACATTAACACTTAAATACAGTACCACAGACACATTAAAATAGAGTTTATATCTTTATATCTAAGCCATTGGGCCAATTCACCACTTCGGAAGTAGCCAGATTAGAATCCACTAGATTTCCACGGAAGGCACGGAGGAGGCACTCCACTTCTATATGCTTCATTGTTTGTGGAACGTCAGCACAGTCACAGTATGGGGTGTCCGCCCAACCCCATTTACGAAGAATCGAAGCACTTCTTCCCACACCACATCTGAAACGGTTAAGCTTGCTCCAAGTGTGTCTTGGCAAGCTGAAACTATTGAGCCTTACTGTATCTTCAACTTTCAGGATGCCGTGTGGGGTAGAAGATGTCCATTCTTTCCGCCAGCTACCTTTGGGGTCGAAATGCTTGCTCAACAATTTCATTGCCGTTTTACATGCCGATTTACAGGACTTCAACCTGGATGATTCTAGCTGTCTTATGTATTATGTGAATTGGAAGTGACGAGTTATTCAGTAATCTTGGCGACAGATGACCAAGATGTTTTTGTCCTCTGGTGTGAGGAGGTGTTATGTTACACAACACTGGAGCCATTGGACTGGGGTAGCAAGTAATGTTCCAAATATGATACGCATTGTGTGACGAAGTTGAGTGTCCACAAGATGAGTATGGCAGCTATAAAGCCATACTGCAGAGCAGTACTCTGGAATAGACGAGTTCTCAATGTGTTGGCGTCAGATACCCATGCTGTACCAGCTAGACGCTGCAGAAGGTTATTACGGCTCTTCAGTTTTGCAGCACATTTACTTCATTGGGATTTATATGTTAGGGTCCTTTCCAAAGTCATACCAGATACGTAGGCGTGCCATTGAACCGTAATGCTTCCCCTCTAAAATTGACTCTTGGTTGGAAATTTGAAAGCCTGTCGTCTAGGTGAAAGTTAGATACTTCACTTTTGTGAGGGTTCGGTTTCAAACGCCATTTCTTAAACTATTCATCCATAAGTACGAGGTCCTTGTTGAGGACATTCTCTGCTTCAGCAAAATTAGTGCGTTGAACAGTTAGGTTGATATCATCCGCATATATGAATTTGCGAGAGAGTGTGTTAGGCAGATGATGAGTATATAACTTGAAAGGTGCTGGAGAGAGGACCGAGCTTTGTGTTAGACCATTACTCAATTTGCGGAATCGGCTTCTGCTGTTTTCTGAGTAAACTTGAATTAGTCTGTTACTTAGCATGATTTCGATTAAATTTTATATCTTCACACAGGGGACCACCTTGATCAGCTTTAGTAAGAGACCTTCCTTCTAAATGATGTCGTAAGCTGCCGTGAGATCAAGGAAGACATAGAATCTCTTCAACTTCTTCTCAAAACCATCTTAGACAAAAGTGGTCAGTGAAAGTGGTCACTGCACTCACGCCCGGGGCGGAATCCAGCTTGTTCAACTAGAATTAACTCTTCGATTGCTGGTGCTATTCTATTCAATATCAGCATTCCCAAAAGCTTTTATGTGACAGAAAGCGAGGCTATTGGCTGATAACTTTGAGGTAAGTTTGGATCTTTTCCTGGCTTCAAGATAGCAATGATTTTGGTCTTCTTGAACATTTCGAGTATCTTCCCTGATTCCAATATGCTACTAAAGAACAATGCCAACCATTGTTTTGTAGCCGTACCGCAGTACTTCAGTAGTTCCGGATAAATTCCGTCTAATCGTGCTGCTTTTCCATTCTGAAGGGAGTGTAAATCTTCTTCCACTTCTTGTATGGAGAATGGTCGTGATTATACGTCATGATGTTGAGTTGTCTCCTTGGCTTGCCTGAAAAAAATGGTTCAAATGGCTCTGAGCACTGTGGGACTTAACAGCTGAGGTCATCAGTCCCCTAGAACGTAGAACTACTTAAACCTAACTAACCTAAGGACATCACACACATCCATGGTCGAGGTAGGATTCTAACCTGCGACTGAAGCGCCTAGAACCGCCTGGCTACTCCGGCCGCGCGGCTTGCCTGAGTTTGGATTTTATTAGTCTGCTGAGCTTCTTATCGTTAGACGTTCTAGAGGTATCAACAAGATGGTTAGCTACTGCATTAACATTGACAGGTGTGTTCTGCTTCGATGGTATGGAAGCAGAATCTAGTATTAGTGACCAGGCCTTCCTGCTGGAATGACTGAAGTTTAAATTTCAACAGTATTTATCCACCTACCTCTCCCAGCGTTGTCCAGAGATTGTAATAGTTCAGATGCTTTCCCTTTGCTGCTGTTTTCATGAAACTCTTCTCTTAAGTGGGTCTCCTTACTCCAGTCTGGTATGATTCCTTGCGGAAACCTCTTGGGATAGTTCTTTTGGCTGCTGCTTTCATCAATCCTACAAACCTTGTGTAGTTCTCAGGTATTACTTGAATCCATCGGATGTTAGCATCAGTGTAGTTATCTTCCAATCTGTCTTTCGGAAATTCCATCGAGGTCTGGGCGTGGAATGCATAACTGGTAATTGGAATCCGATTTTGTATATTACTGGCCTGTGTTGACTATCGTGGAAATCTTGAAGCACTTGTCTCCGAACTCGAGGGACTCGTGGTATTAAGCCAGGGGTGACGAAACATAGACCTGGTGTGTAATCCTGCTTCCAGAGGGCAGAGAGAAAAGTACCCCTGTCTTCAGGATCGAAAGACTTGAGCCAGATTGTTTACTTCAGCCCATTCTACCAATTTAATGCCGTTATTGTCATTCTAATAGTAGCCCCAGGACGTACGATGACTGTTAAAATCCCCTATTATAATATTTTCACTCGTGAGGACAATAGCTACAGGATCAGGCCAGGGTGAAGAAGGAGGTACTATTTCTACAGATGTGGCAAAGAAAGAATGGTATTCGTAGGTAGGGATTACGTTGTACTGACATATGTCGTTTGTAATAAATGTTGCAATTCGCACTGGGCATGGTGATGTGTTGCCAATGTTTTATACCCAGGAATTCTACCTCGAGCCAACCGTTGTTCGTCACTTTTAGTGTGTTTCTTGCAGTACTAGAACGTCCACTTTGTGTTCCTCTAAGATCTTAGTGAAGTAATCACTCTTGGCCCTACTGATGCCTTCGATGTTTAATTGGCATATAGTTAGTTGTGGGCCTATTGTTCGTGCTTGGAACTGTACGTCCTTAAAAGGACTACTTAGTGCTTATGTCTCGTCGTTGCCGTGAGGTTCAAAGGGGCAGTACGGTGGTATCTTAGTCACTGTTGCTTACTTAGCACCATCCGTGGGTCACGTGTAGGGTACTTTAAGGTTAAACCTACGGACGTGAAGCAATATTCAACAGAAATAATGAAACACAGGAACAGCTTCAACCAGAAAGAAGAAAGCCTTAAGGTAAACGGATCCTGGCTTTCTGTTCTGCAGCGAACGACCGACGCAGATAGTAATAGGAGAACCGCACCGGAAATGACCGCGAAGAAGCCATCGGACGTTGGCGCGCCAGGTACATATAGTCTGCGGCCACGAGCTCGGCTCCAGTTCACCATCAGCAATGGAGGCCGAAGCTTAGACAATACTCGTGCTGGCGAAACGTCAGTAAAATCATCAGACGAACGTAAGCCGATGAACCAGAGACAGAAGCCAATAGACAATTTGTCGTAGTTTGGTAACTACAGAACCCTTGCGATGAACCTACAACCATCGTCAGATGTTCATAACGTCAGTTAAAACTACGTACATTTTCATTTCAGACCGGAAAATTATGTGCGTAAGGACGTTCAATTTCAGCCGCTGGGTTTCGATAACGGATGATGGTATCGAAAGAAGTTTCAGAGTCTCCCCACGAATATCATCTTAAGGTTAAATGGCAAAAATTTCGACGATGTGCCATGAATAAAAACTACGGCAAAAATTTCGACAATCTCCCATGAAAACAAATTATAGAAGTGACCACCACCACAAATTGTACTTTTCGCGCCGGCCGCGGTGGTCTAGTGGTTCTAGGCGCGCAGTCCGGAACCGCGGGACTGCTACGGTCGCAGGTTCGAATCCAGTCTCGGGCATGGATGTGTGTGTGATGTCTTTAGGTTAGTTAGGTTTAAGTAGTTCTAAGTTCTAGGGGACTGATGTCCACAGAAGTTAAGTCCCATAGTGCTCAGAGCCATTTGAACCATTTTTTTTTGTACTTTTCGCATTTAAAACTCAACGTATTTCTGGGATTTCTCAGGAGCCATCCACGAACAAATCCCACTTTTATAAGTCGCCTAAGCTCCACCCTAGACCACACCTAATACAAATAACCAGTCGATTTGCTCAATTTGCCTGAAGTAGAGGAAGTTGGTAACGTTGAAATTTTGCCCCTGTCCTGTGGGAAAGCCACGGTGTGGCCGTTCTTCCTATAGATGTACAAATCGACGTTAGGCCATGGACTATCCACAACAACTGACCTCTTGATTCTGTGATCAATAGAGCCAGATATATGACCACATAAACATCGCATTTTCGCGCGTGGCTTTTTGGAACACATTACACTGTCGTGTATAGACGATACATGAATTTTATTATGTAAATTTCAGGAGGAGGGGGGAGGAAAGTAAAGGGAAAGGATCACTGGCATCAGCTTCTTCGAGACTTTGCGCGGCATTAGCGGCGGCGAGTGAAAAGGTGTGTCATACCAAGATTCGAACCCGGAATCTTCTGCTTAATAGGAGTTCATATAAGATATATTAAATATTTCGTTCGGCCCTAAGTTCTTTCATTTATCATCTTGCATAACATGCTTCCGTGCCGCCCACTTATTCACATCTACTGCTGCAGGGTTCGTCACACTTATAGTCAGCCATGGCATCAACAGTTAACTTAATTAATCATCTAGTGGCTGTGAAAAATACTAGCAATGGACACTCTGTTTTTAAAATTACAGGTGTTAAGTTAACTCGATGGATGCTGCTCTGAATACAATATACAGTCTTCTGGTTTGTTGGTGGGATGTTCTGTAGAACACATGATAGCAAAGGGCTATAGTATGTGGCAATACTATGTGGACATTTTGTTCTTAAATCATATCCCGATCTACCTAGTTTGATGAAGGATTGGAACAAATATTCTTTTCACGTGTATATTCAGTGATTGCAGACACGACGTCTCATTCTCACAGCACGTCTTTTGGCTCTGAGTTGAAAGCGTATGCACTATATAATTATTGGACGGATTTTGGATGAGCGATTAGCTACAGTTTTATGTTTAGATATTGAGCTATGCAAAATTTATTTCCGTTGCGCCCACAGCTGTGTGTGTGCGCCTGTGATTACTTCGTTACAAATTAGTACACTGTATTTGACAATAGTATATTTCACAAAAGAGTCATAAGAATCCCACTTGAAGAATTTGTGTGTTCGAAGCAATTATCCTCGAATTAACGCTCTTTCAGTTTATAATACAGCTCTGTCACCTTGAAACGTTATTGGGATTAGGTGGCTTTTCAGGAGGCGTCTAATATTTTTTGCATTAGAAAGATGATCCATCAATGTAACCAGGCTTTCAGCAGAACTAATGGAAATTGAACCGTAAGCTGCGAATATCCAATGCTAATTTTCAAAGGAAAACCAGGAAAAACATCAATGAGATGTACGCTTTTCATCTAGTTCAAAACCTCCTGAGAGTGGTTTTAAGCTGTTCATGTTTTCTATTATTTTAAGTGCTTTTTTATTTGCATTTTATGATTTATGTAGTAATTCGAACCATGAAGGTGTGACATATAACACGATTTTCCAAAGTCTTTATTTGCATGTTCGGTCACGTGATATGTACGGTAGGCTATGACGTCACGATCGACGAAGCTTTCCAGTCCTGATACATTGGGTACGCCTGTACCACCTCGTGCAATAGCGATTGTTAACCAACCATCCCCATGCGAGAATGTATCGTTCAAATCAATACTGAAGTTCAGTCTGCATCCACAGAAAACAGCGGGTCCATCTAGTAGAGAGTGTGCAGAGACAGATTTGATAGTACTATTTTTCTTGTCGGCGGCGGATGTTGTCATTTCAACGTCTTCAATTGTTTTGTAGATTGTTTGACGAGAACGTCGACGGTACCTTCTGTAAGGCATCTTGGCAGCGTTCAATGGTTCCATGGAACTTTACGGAAGCATTTTCTGTCGTAAAAAGTTTGTTGGTGATTAGCTCATTAGATTCCAGGTCTTCATTTCAGTATACGTAAAATTTGTACAGAAACATGACAGTCTTGAAGACAGTATTTGTTATAACTTGTTTCGCAACTTTAATAGACAACATACATTTCATACCCATTATTCTCAAGATTCTTTATGACATGACATACCCAGTTAGCTTGGGAAATACTTACGTTTTTCGCTTTCCTCTTAACTTCCGCTATCAGCTCAGCTCTCTATTCATTTCTGCCAGGTATACGGTGCTAACATGGGAATCGCTTTAGGCCGGCCGGAGTGGCCGAGCGGTTAAAGGCGCTACAGTCTGGAACCGCACGACCGCTACGGTCGCAGGTTCAAATCCTGCCTCGGATATGGATGTGAGTGATGTCCTTAGGTTAGTTAGGTTTAAGTAGTTCTAAGTTCTAGGGGACTTATGACCACAGCAGTTGAGTCCCATAGTGCTCAGAGCCATTTGAACCAAGCCATTTTTGGAATCGCTTTATATTAAAAGTCTTAGCAATGCGCTTATGCAACGTCGCTGAAAGGGCCTGTATGAATCTGTTCAATGACGTTGATCGGTGGACCATGGTACCACTGGTGCTGTATTCTTTTTCTGACAAATTAAAACTAACAGATGCATCAAGAGTTGTCAGGTCAGGGTCTGAGATGCTATTTTTTGGGGCTACCAACAAGCTGTGAAATATATTAGTTGTGATCATTGTGAGATGCAAGACAGATGTAGCATTTAACAGGTTACTGTTTTATTTGAATATTGTAACAAAGCACCAAACCTGTCTGTTAATGAAGTACTGTCATAACTTAAATTTTGAAAATAGCCCTACAACTTCGGAGGAGCAAGAATTTTAACATTCTGTAGGCTCATAGTGCTGTGGAACATGTAATACCTCTTTTCCCAAAAAACACTATTTTGTATAAAACATTTTGTATAAAGATTGCGACCACTTACAAGCACAACTTGTAGAAGTTTATTGTTAGTTGTTACTTTACTAATGTAACTTTACAGCTTTGGAGAAACAATAATTTTAACCTTCAATTTGATTATACAGAATGGGGAACGCGGCATGTAGGAGTTTATAGCTAGTTGATACTTGACTACAATTGTGATGAAAATGATGATGATGATGACGATGATTCTGTGTTTAAAGGAGATAGTTTGTGCAGTACAAAAGTAGGATGTAATTTAACTGTCCTTGCAACCGTTAAAGAATAGTGGTAGTGAGCACATTAATAACACAGTTGCTAAACTGGTACTTAATAAATATGATCGGCGTTATCGGGTACAGAGTAAGCTGATACCTTTACAGTACTTGAGAAATTTGTACATAATGCTACATAAATCAACCTGTTAAGTGATTAACAGTTTATGGAGATACTGACACCTGTTATGCGTGAATGTATTTCAACTGTATATCCCAAATATTACTACATTTAGGTAAATTGTAATAGAACTACAGTATTTACTTCATTTCTGTATGTCAGTCCCTACTGAACGAAGACCCACCCAGCATTGCTATTATGAGGGCTGTAGTATGTAATCTTAAGGTGCAGTGGATGTATTAATCCATCACAATCAATCTAACTCCGATTGTTGGATCTCTGTCATTAAAAGCATCAGATTTGTGCATGCTCCAAACTGTCCTAAACTTTTGGTAGAACTTTTTAATACATGTTGTAGTACTGGTGATAAGTTTCACCATCTGTTGTATATTTAATGGCCTGCCAGTGCTTTCTAACAAAAAAAATTTAATTTAGCTTCTGAACCAGAAAACGTATTGAGAGAGGATAAGTTACTGTCTCACCTAATTTCCGCATATGCAAGATTATTAAAGATTTTATTACATCCTGACGCACCTTGAGCGAGGCTCTAGAAAGTTGGTTCTTGGCTTGTAGAAACGGCATGTTGGGAGTTGAAAGCAATTGGTGGAGAGCCCATCCCCCATTAAATGTTGACAGACAGGCCCACGCCCACAGGGAAGACAGAGTAGCCCCTCATCGGGACAGATCTCCAGCAGAACAATGCCGAGCTATCTGCCATAGTGCCAGTGGGAGGCAGGCATTGTGTGCAGAGCTACGTGTGATAAAAATTTGCAAGATTTCATGTTCGTCAATACTGGAAATAGGCCTGTGAACAACTTCCATTGGCCGCCTCGGTTATATAAGAAACACCAGCAGCCTAGAAAAGTTTGGAGATAGAAACTTTATTACACCTCATAGCTAGCACTAAAAATTTCCATGGGACAGGCGATTTATATGAAGATCTTTAAAACTGAATCGGTTTGCTTGTTGGTATGAGAAGTGGCACGACTTTAGTGAAAGCTAATAATTGTTGGTTTCTTTTTTTCCAGAGATTCAGGTTTCTTATCTCTTGTCCTGATTCGACATGAGTTTATGCTGTCGTGTGGGAGGGGAGATTAGCGCCTCTAGAGCCCTGTGATTGGCTCAAGATGGCGTGAGGGAAGTGTCGTTCGGGTACTTTATGGGAAAACGGTCTTTTTTTTTTGAAGAGGTGCAAGGCACTCGGGTGCTGGACTTTGGTCAGGTAAGAGACTTCTTTTGTGAGCCAAATTGGTCCTTGGTGCGACCAGTGAAAGGGTGTGTCACACACTGAAATCTACCGTGATTTCACGGCTCTGATATAGAGTAAATTGCGATCCGTTTGCCTGATCACTAGACCATGAGGTTTTAAATGGTTTTTATACTTTTTTCACTACTACGTCTTTAGTTGCACTATTTTCAAGCAATGGAAAGAGCATAGTGCTTTAACTACCTTTACAGCTAAAATAAAGAAACAGGATTCTCATCTATATTATTCGAAATCCGATCAATAACGATAACGTCAAGTTGAAGTTCCCTCAATACGGTAAAATCGTAATTTAACGATTTCACATATCGTGCATGAGTATGCTACTATGGGCCTGGTTTCTAATGTTAATGTAAGTCATATAGCAGATAACCTTTTAGTAGGGCAACTACAGCTATGAGTAGTCATTTGGGAATTACTAAACCACTTCAACTGCATTTAGTACTTTATTATTAGATCAATACTGGTTTCGTGGCATTACAAACCACAAATTATAGCTAAAAAGCTCGGAACTTTGTACCCCACAATCGGTGTGTGACAGAACGGACCACCGCTACAAGGCGGTACGTCATATAATAAAACAGCCGGATTGCAACATAGTGAATGGGACCGCTTTTCGGTCTATGACACAGTACGCGTCCGCGTCCCCTGTTCGCGACTGCGTGTGGACCGGAGGTAGGCTATACAGTTTAGTTTTTAATTGCTATAATTGCCATTTAGATCATGTTGCTCCTTTTTACAAGTTTCGGTGCGAGATTATTCTGTTGAATGTGCACTTTATTTGCTGCAGTTAGACACAACATGCCTTGTGAGCGATATATTCCGATGGAAGCTTCGGCTTTGGAGACTGCTCTCATTAGGAATCAATACTGTAGAATTCCGATATAACACATTATATCTCATAACAATCCCCACCTATAGCCACGAGACATTGGTACATTTGCAACAGTGTTGGATGACCAGTGGTGTAAGTGCTGATGGACACGTCGGTGACGGTTACGTCAACGTGATGCCGACCTCGAAATGTCGAAGAAAGTTTTAACCTTTACTCGGCCGGTTGACAAGACGTTCACGTGCTAATTACAGCTCTTGGTACCTGTGGCTCAAAGAGAAACGCTAAGCAGTGCCCACGATGGCCCGCTCCTTCCCAAGCACTCTGCCTGTAAAGCGATCTTCCGAGTTGGCGGTGTTTCCTGACAGCGAAACACATTGAAGAAGAGAATAGAGATTAGGGCACGTACAGGGGTATATAGACGTTTCCCTAGCTTTATACGTGACTGGAGTATAATATCGATAATACTGGTACGATGTACCCTTCGCCGTGCACTATACTATGGATTGCAGTTTTAGGACCGGAACGTGTCCTGACAACCACCAAGGCTATGATCAAATTAGAACTACGGAACTGGCTTAGTAAAGAGCAAGTAGGATATTGAACCAAGGTCCATAAACAAAAACTTGGTAAGCTAATGATGCCCAGGCCTTGTCTTAAAAGAAGCTCTGTAATCCTGGGATTGAATAGGAAAGAGATCAAACCCATGATTTGACTGATGATCGGCCATGGGAATTTCAAAACACCCCAACGCACAATGAGTAACACCGAAGAGGACCCTAAACGTAGGATCTGTGATGAGGTTGAAGAAACTGCATCACACCTAATCTACGAATGCATGGCATTGGAGAGTAAAAGTTACAGAATCTTCGGGAAGACTAGACCTGAAGAAATTGTGTCTACCAAAAAACTGGTAGAGAGACTTCTTGCACTATTTAAGGGCATTGGTTGGCTTTACTAGATGTACAGGGAGCGATACCGCTCAATAAACTTTGTTTTGGTGCAGGCAGTGGCGGGTTAGACCAAAGCTGTTTTAACTGTCCTGTTAAAATCAAATCAATGGATTGCAGGGTAAGTACGTGTAGATTTTCTTGTCCAAGGAACAGGTCTCTCGTCTCTTCCGAGACGTCATTTTCCTTTACTTATATACTTGTTCTGTTTTCTTTTCTTTTAGCATCATATCGATAGTCTATATTTTTTACTCTCTTTTGTTTCATTAATTCGTTAACTGAATAAATTCACAACTCAGCTTTGATCTCATTTCTCATCTGGTCTCTCAGAGCACCTTAAATGTAGAGTATATAAACAAGAATCATCCGATTTAAAAATATCGCAACTCTTAAGTTGTTTGAGATAAGTACGTGAACAACGTACTGTTGGAAAGAGCAAAGTCTCGAGCCGGCCGCGGTGGTCTCGCGGATCTAGGCGCTCAGTCCGGAACCGCGCGACTGCTACGGTCGCAGGTTCGAATCCTGCCTCGGGCATGAATGTGTGTGATGTCCTTAGGTTAGTTAGGTATAAGTAGTTCTAAGTTCTAGGAGACTGATGACCTCAGAAGTTAAGTCCCATAGTGCTCAGAGTCAGCAAAGTTTCGAATTTTATATGGTTCCCGCTCAGTAGCAGCAGTGTACACCCACTTCAGTGCTAGCAAAAATGCTGTCGGGATAACAGAAAGCGTTTTGTGTTCTACGTTTTGTGCAGTGCGGGTCAGTAGTAACTGTTCTGCGTGACTTTCGTATAGTTGGAAACTGATTCGAATGACTTCATTTACTAACAGAATAAGGCACCACCACACTGACATCTGGAAGTGCGAGAATTTTTAAATCAAAGGGCAGCTGGTTTAAGGAGTACTATATTCCAAAACAAGCAAATTATAGTTTAATAACTTTCAAGCTTATTTAGTTAACTATAGGACGGTCGCACTGGACCAAATGTTTCATCCTTACATTACTGGCCTACAAGGTCATCGGAGCTTACTGTATGTGATTATTTCTTCTGAGGGTTTATAAAAGCATCTACTTACGTGCCTCCGTTGCCAATAAGAATGAATGAACTGAGACAACCCATAACAGCAGCTGTGGAAGCTGTAACTGAAGACATGCTCTCCGCCATGTGGGAACAATCTGAATACCGTATTGACTTATGCCATGCATCTCAAGAGAGGCATATTGAACACCTATAAAAAAAGTATGAAAAAAAACGTTTTTACTTTGCTGTTCATAAAAAAAATTCATTGTATACGTTTATTAGTTACCGAAGTACAGACATGCCAAACCGGATGATTCTTTTTTATACACTCTGTATTTCTTTTCGTGGCCTGCATACACCTTTCGTCCTGCTATCATATTGGCGGCGGCTCTGAACTATATTTCGAAACAGTGAAGTCATTATCCAAAGAATTTTACCCCGTACATTGTTATGTATTGCTCAATGTACAACACATTATCTGGCACTATTTTATTTTATCTTTACGTAAAAATCGTAGAGGGAGACAAAGAGATGAATATACTAAGCTGATTCAGAAAGATGTAGGTTGCAGTAAGTACTGAAAGGTGAAGAAGCTTGCACAGGATAGGGTAGCATGGAGAGCTGCATCAAACCAGTCTCAGGAATGAAGACCACAACAACAACAACAAGTCATTTTCTAGCTGGTAGATAATGTCGCAACTAAGGAGTGAAACAGTTCAACTTTTTCCAAAAACAAAACAAAACATGTGAAGTATTACGACAGAAAAAGGAACCTGTGACCACTGGAGGCAGTGCCACAAGTTCCTCCAAATGTCGTAACACAACATACACACATATGTAACACTAACTAATGTAAATGCACCCGATGATGGAAGTTTAAACCTTCGAAACGCGTCGTGGAAAAAATAAAACGGTGACTGGTAACAGTAAACTTGTTGTTTCATTTAATTAAATACAAAACCTTTGAACACTATTTCGATTTTATAGAATATGTTCTTTAAAAGCTAAATTCTTAGTCTTTCTGTGAGATATGTAGATGTGGATAGAAACCTGACGGGGCAATCACATCTCGCCACAGAAGTACAGTTTGGCAGCATTGTGTTACACCTTTCTGTACTTACTTTCAGGCAGATCATAATAGCTCCGACTCTGGGTTTCGTACGATTGTCAAAATAATTTTCCTTGCGTCAAGGTAAAACGTTATTTAACAAAAAATTGGAAATAACGTTACATGGTTCATCAGTGTATAATAGGAACCTTTTGCGCAACTCAAATGTCTTAATCTGGCAACACTGACATAAAAAGTATTGATATATTCTTGGAAAGCACAAATCGGAGAAATGTGTTACCGATATCTGTGCCGTTTATCACATTCAAAGGAATTATATTCGTAACATAAATGGTAAATTCATTTTGTTGGTAGATGAAATTTTGCCGTTGAACATAATCAAACGTTATCGTATACGATAAGAAAATTTTCTGAATTATGCAATGATCACATTTGGAAACACGAATGTTCAACATCAACTCTATACTTTTAGTTTTTGTAGTTACACAGTTATGTGCAATTTCGCCATTTAGTTGACGTCAGGATGTAACATCATTGGTATGACGCGAGCCGGAGTTGTCGATGTGTTGCTACTTCGAAGCGTATGTGACGCTTTATGTTGTCTACAACAAGGCAATGGTGAGAACTAATTTCTCTGTGCATAAATACTGCAAATTACCATGTCATTGAAATAATTCAACATGAGAATTTCTGTAATGAATTATGACTCCGTGCAATAACAGCATCGAATAAACTGAAAATGTATTTTGTCATAATTTCAGTAGACTGTGGCCACGTGCCTAATTATGCAGAATTCTCTTGTGACTACATCTACAGGATTACTCTGCTGTTCACATTTGTATGTAAGGGGGTTCATAGAACCACGGTAAGACTAATTCTTGAACATTCCACTCTCCTATAGCAGTGGAAAAAATGGCAGCTTTCTGCTCGAGCTCTGATTTCTCTATTTGATTATGAAGATCAATTCTCGCTGTGTAGGTGGAAGTTAATATAATATATTCGCTTTTTAACGAAAATGTTAGTGAAAAGATCGTTCTGCAAGGAAACACAACTTTACTTTGATTACTGGCACACTAACTACCATGTCACACCTGTTATACTTCCACGTGTTTTTCAAGCTGCCGTTTTAGAATTTTTTCAATTCCTTCTCCAAACCCAAATTTGCGAGGATACCATACCGCGCAGCAGTAGCAGAGAAGAGGACGGAAAATCGTAGTTTAGGCTGCCTATTTGATTGCTTTGTCGTTGTTCTAGTTGTTCTTTCAATAAAACACAGTCTTAGGGTGGCGTTCCCCCACAACTTTTTCAATTTGATGACACCAATTACACTTGTTAGAAATCGTAATCCCTAGGTACTTGAAATGACATCTTTTGAATGTGTGACACGTCTTGTATCCAAAATCTAACGGGTTATTTAGTAATGATGTGCAAGTCCTTACAGTTTTCATTGATTCGGGTCGATTTCCCGTTCCGTTCTTTGAAAAATTTGGAAATTTTTAGTCAGTTCTTATGGGACCAAACTGCTCAGGTCCTCGGTCCCTAAGCACTCAACTTAATCTAATTTGAACTAACTTACTCTAAGGAAAACATACACACCCATGCCCGAGGGAGACTAGAACCTTGGACGGGGAGAGCCGCGCCAACCGTCGCAAGGCGCCTCAGACCGCGCGGCTACCCGTCGAAGCTCAATTTCCAGTTTTCACACCATAAAGAGGTCATTTTGGATTTCTATTGGATCTTGATAGGACTTTACTAATGGTAAACTATAGCAACATGGCAAACAATAACAGTGATACTCCTCCCAAACAGGCCATGAAGATCCGACGGTACCGACCGGCCGCCGTGTCAGCCCATAGGCGTCGCTGGATCCGGATATGGAGGGGCATGTGGTTAGCACACCGCTCAGCCGGCCGTATGTCAGTTCCCGAGACCGGAGCCGCTACTTCTCAAACAAGTTGCTCCGCAGTTTGCCTCACAAGGGCTGAGTGCACCGCGCTTGCCAACAGCGCTCGGCAGACCGGATGGTCACCCATCCAAGTGCTAGCCCGGCCCTGCAGTGCTTAACTTCGGTGATCTGACGGGAAACGGTGTTACCACTGCTGCAAGGCCGTTGGCAAACATTATCAGTGGGCTGCTTATATTTTCTCCTAAATGGTTTGTACAGTTTAAGAAGAGCAGAGGGTCTATACACTTTCTTGCGAAACCCGAGGTATCATTTCTGTTTTACTACGTTGCTTCGAGCCAGTTACTATGAACTATGACATTTCTAACAAGAACTCATGAATGCATTGTCCCAGCTGAGGCGATAGAAGAGTAGTGTGATTAGAAGCTGCTTGTTAGAGGTAGTGCCAAAAGCCTTCTGGAAATTTCGAAATGCGGAATCAACTGGAGCCCTCTGTCGACAGCACCCGTCATTTAGTATGAATATTTCGTCAGTTCAAAGAGTTTCGGTTTGGGACACAACTTTAGCAGGCTACGGCCGCTGGTCCTAACGCGGCTTGCAACTGATTGATCGAATGTTCATCCTTTTTTTAGAGTTGTTGGTTCAAGCTGCCACTGTAGTTACTGCCCTGACGTCGCTAATACGCCAGAATAATTCAGTCTCTGATCGTTTTGCACGGACGGTGTAAAGAGCCAGCCGCGGTATACACGAATGATGTTTTCTAAATCCATACTGCTTGAGTGTCGATAGACCGCTTGCTTCGAATTACTTCATAATGTTGGAACGAATGATGCTTTCCAAAAATCGTAACACAAACTAATGTCAATGTTATGGCCCAATAATTCAGTGGACTACATTTATTCATGTATATCTGTTACCAGTGCATCTTCCCAGTCTTTAGGTTGAGAAGAGCACAGTGAAACTGGGTGTTAGAATCAAACCGGGTACATCCAGATCTCTGTGACTAGTTCTGCAACTGGTCCCATAATGCCCAGAAATACTAGCAGCCGCCATGTTGGGAAGCCGTAGATAATCGTCAGTAGCCGATGCACGATCTTTTTTCTCCTAGGACTGTTTAAAGCTTTTCCAGAATTTTTCTCCGTTGTTGGCGCCGTTTGGCGCAAACTCTTCAACAGAAACGTAGTCTGATGAGAAATATGGCAGTAATTATTTCAGTTGAGCACGTTATTCAGTGTATTTCAATGTTTGTATGATGCAAACAACGTTTTTGTCCCGAGAGGGTTTATTTTAAGCTGAAATGAGGCCAGTTGTTGAATATACAACCTCTAACGATAAAGTTCGGTGAATAGTCCTGTAACATTAGCGAAGATGAACTATTGTTAACTTACTGTCCTTTGAAATAGTCATCTCCCATAACTATGCACCACTGAGCTCTGCGATACATTTCGAAGAAACTTTGCATGAAGTCTTCCTTTAGGATGGTGTTCAAAAGCCACGTCACGTTTCGTTGAATGCCAAGAATATCGTCAAATCTCTTTCCTTTCAAAGCGAGTTTGAGTCAAGAGAATAGGAAGAAGACTGGAGGATGGAGCTGCGGTGAGTATGGTGGATGTTAGCCCGCCCGGTTAGCCGTGCAGTCTAACGGGCTGCTTCCTGAGCGGGAAGGCCTGCCGGTCACCGGCACGAATTCGCCCGGCTCATTAGTGTCGAGGTCCGGTGTGCCGGCCAGCCTGTGAGTGGTTTTGAAGTCGTTTTTCCATCTGCCTCGGCGAATGCGGGCTTGTTCCACTTGTTCCGCCTCAGTTACCCTATGTCGACGATTGCTGCTCCATCACTGGCTCCACGTGCGCATATACCATAATTACTCTACTACTCAAACATTTGGTCTTATACTCGTCTGGTATGAGACGTGCCCGGTGGGGGAGGGGGGTCCACTGGGGGGTGGGGGGGGGGCTGAATCACACAATAAACCTGGTTTCGGTGTGGGGCGGTGGTGGGGTGGGTGCACTAATGTGGCCTGTCGTGGGGTTGTGAACAACTGAGGGCTACGGCGGGACGAGGCCTCTCCGTCGTTTCTAGGTCCCCGGTCTAATACGCAATACACACAATGGTGGATGTTCAGGTTGCACCGACCCTTTTTTGCCAGGAATTGTTTGTTGATATTGGCTGTGTATGGGCGAGCGCTGTCGTGAACGAAAAAGCAGGAACCTTGTTGTGCGTACTGGAGTCCTACCCTGCATAGTCATTGTATGAAACTAGTCAAAATTTCAACATATCTTGCAGCGTTCAACATCATTCCCTCAGGTAGAAATTCCTTGTGCATAATGCCTTGACCACCGGAAAAGGTGATGAGCATTCTTTTGATGCGTGATTTTTCTTCTCTGACCTTTTCTCGACATGGTGATGTGGGACACTGCCATTCCATGCATTGCTTTTTCGTTTCAGGGTCGTACCGGAGACACCAGGTTTCCTCCTTAGTGACAATACGGTTCAAGAATTTGGGTGTCGCATCCACCGTTTCGACAAAATCCTGTGAAGCCTCTGAACGTCCCTGCTACTAATCGTCAGTCAAGTGATATGGCACAACACATTTTGCCCTTCCTGAACTCCTGGGTAAGGATTTGTCGCACAGATTCACGGACAGTCACGCTTGGTTACTTAAGTATAGAGATACTAAAAAAGTTGCTGAATCATGGTGTGAATAGCGTATAATGCGATCTCTACTGCTCAACTGCACATAATCATCAAAATTCGTACCGACATGTGTTTCTATTCCATGTTTGTTTATATAGTACCAGTCCATAGGAAAAATCTTAAAAGCATAATTGTCCTGTTTTCATTCGAGACATTAAAATTCGTATAAGATGTTAGTGGTTCGTAGAAGGGAAGGAAACCCATCAGTCTGTTTGAAGAAATAATGTGGCCACGAACTGTTTGATTAAAGGGGTCTACCGAAAAGGTAAACTGGAATGTGCTAAACTTTGGACACAGAACATGCCGAATACTTGTCAGTTTCACATGATCTCACAGAATATGTAGTAGTGCTTGTATGAGTGCAATAAACTGATATTACTAACGAAGCTCTTCAGCTTGGAACCATATCCACGTAACTACGTAGGCAGTACTGCTTTCTCTGGTGGATACAGTAGCGCTGTTAAGAGACGTGAGTCGGCCGTCAAACGTACTCTCGCTTTCTCCTTTCCACTTCCCTATATTTAAACAGTCATTCACGTCGGACTAAACGTTAAACTACGTCTAATAGGTAGTTACGCTGTCATATGCGCTGCAGAGTTACGTATGTGTTGAGACGAAATGCAAGAGCCGAGGTCAAGCACCGACATTCGTCCTGCAACTTGTGGTGCCCGTTTGCGCCTTGCCGCCCACGGTCTGTAACTGATGAGTAGGTCACGGTCTGTCCGCATGGCTCCCCCAGGGCGACTCTATCGTAGATACGCCGAAAAATGTAGCTCGATGACAGCCGAGCCGGAGTTCTCTGGAAACAATTATTACATACTGAATAACAAAGTGAAATCATTGTGTATTGTCTGGAATGTTATGATATCGCAACACCACTATACACCTTCCTGATTCTTTATATATTTTTTAATATGTGGATAATCTAAGTACATACTTCAAATTTACTGTCCCTCTTTTCTCTAAGAATACATATTCCTTATATCATTGCAAGCGACGAGCAATATCTACAGCAAATATTTTGGTTGTAAGGTCAATGAAGTCTTCTCACTAACGCAGTGAAATATCAGTTATCATTTAACTTCTGCACGTTAGGTTTCATAATCAACACGAACATGTTACATGTTAAAAACTGATGTGCCAGTTAATTTCAATTTACGAGGAGATGTTTTGTAGCCCTAATCATCAACAATTTCACCCTGCGTTTTTAACGCTGCTATCTTAGCGCGTAGCTGTAGAATTGAATCACTTAGATTTTCCTGCCTTAGGTTCCGTACAAGTGGCACCTATGTTATAATTATTTCACAGTTCTATTACTGACCGGCTTCACTGCAAGAACGAGTATTCACAGAAGCCAATTCACTGATTAGAATCGTTCAGATACTCTTTAGCACATTACAACAAGCATAGGGAATTAAAGTTCGCCTTTGTATAGCCCCCACGAGTAATGTAGGTGCTACGTAGCTACAAATACACAAATGCATCCCACTGCTCGATATAAAATGTCTCCTGTCTGGACCATAAGCCAAAATTAGCCACGGCGAAGCTGTTGATCTGCTCGTGAAGTTATAACTTGCCTTTTAACTGCTGAAATTTTACGTAAATCATTTTTCATCGATAAGAGGAACTATCTACGTGGAATACCCTAGCAGGAACCTTACAGAACTGTTCCAAACTGATTTAGAAAACAAGAGTCTTAATGAAACCAAGAATTCCTGCAGAATTTTCTGTATTTTAGAAGGCATCTAGACAATTTCATTCCGTTGTACAGCAACAAAGAGAAAGTTACATAAAATGAATTAGGGAAAAAGTTAACCAAATGAACCCTAAAATAAAATTCACAATGACGTTCGAAAATAAGTTGGTACTAACATTCTAGACCTAACCATTTCGAAACTTAGTGGTAGAAGTAAGTTTGGAATTTTTCAGAAGCCTACTAATACGGACGGAATCTAATTGAAGGCTCATGCCATACGAAGAAACAGAAACAGGAATAATTTTAGGTCATGTCGAACAGGATGTTGAAACTGCCACTTGATGATGACGAAATTAAAAGAAGAACTTAATATTGCGTAAAAGGTGACAACAGAAGAAGCGTTTGGGGAAAATGATGCCGGTCGGCCGGGGTGGCCGAGCGGTTCTAGGCGCTACAATCTGGAACAGCGCTACTGCTACGGTCGCAGGTTCGAATCCTGCCTTGGGCATGGATGTGTGTGATGTCCTTAGGTTAGTTAGGTTTAAGTATTTCTAAGTTCTAGGGGACTGATGACCTCAGAAGTTAAGTCCCATAGCGCTCAGAGCCATTTTTGAAAATGATGCCACGAAAACGATTAATAAGTCCAAACAGAGAAAAGGACCTGCCACAAAAAACAGGAGACAATTTAGAGAGAGCAACCAGACAAAATAAAACATAATCCAGGTAATCCACAAAGGCATAACGTCAGGTAAATTTATAAAGAGTTTCATGAATATTAATTTCATTATCGGTTTTCAGACCAAACACTCTGTCCCGACTCCATACTGGTCGCAGTAAATGTAAATTACTCGCTGCGGGAATATACCAGGCGTTCCAGAGAGTATGGTCACTATTCAAGAATTGACAGGAACGATCATAGGAAGCAAAAAATTCAAGTAAACATGGCCTTCAAAATGGATATCTTAAGAGCTACTAGTACCTGATCTTCCATATCGTCAAATAAATAAATTTTACTGCAAGCTCTTTGCTTTCACTATTTTCGGAGAGGTTAGGATAGACCAGGTCAAGAAGAAATTGTCTGGTAAACAAGGGCTCCAAAATGCGCACCTCAAGAGTTATAACCTCTTTTCCAGTAGAGGAGATATGCTTCACAGTAGCGAAGAGGAGCAAGTGTTTGTACCAATTAAGGTGTACACATCAGACTGCATGCTTACTGGAAATTTTTGTCTTGTTTTGGTCCATACTGCCATCTCTGAAAACGTGGAAAGTCAAGAACCTCCAGTAGAAAAAGTTTCTTTCACAGTATGTAAGATGCAGTGTTCGTATCTCGTAAGATAAGCATTTTAGAGCCCATGCATGACAGCCTTTTTTGCTTCGAATGATCGTTCCTCTCATATACCTGTACACTCATAGCCCAGTGTACTGAAAATTCCTACTGGGGCCTCTACGTAGATTGCAATGCGTAACCCTCAAGGTGAAATATATTGTAAGAACTGGCGCGTTAGTTTGCTACCCGAATGAAGGTACAGTAATATGAAAATGCGAAAATTGCCTTCGCCACACATTAGTTAACTATCAAAGACGTAGGCGGAAATACTGATAAATGGCTGCACGTGGTGCATACAGTTCGCAAAGACGATCTACTAATTGGAAGAGATAATAATTTACTGTCATAAGACAAGGGATTTTAGAAAGGAGTGAAGTCAGACTCCCACGGCCAAAGCGTTTACTATCCAATCTCGGTAGGACAGGCTGTGTCGCATACGACACAGTAAGTGACACGTGAGTGCCAGCAGATGTCTTCCGCCGGGAGCGAATAACTGTTTCGGACGAGTTTAATAATTCTTGAATACATGTTTAAATAGACGCAAGTTCTCCATAGAACATGTGAAAATTAAGACCTTTAGTGGGCACCTTTTCAATTAAATACTGATCTTCTGTGGGCGCTGCAAAGAGCCGAGCGTTCGCCAAGTGTGGTGGACAAGCTGACTAGTGTGACGTCACAAGTTCGTCGCGGGGCCCGTACGTCTCTTTGGCCCCGAAGGAACCCACGGTGACGTCACAGTAAACAAGTAAAGCGGTGACCAAGGAAAACGCATCATACGGTCACTGCTTTCAGGTCAGCTGTGCATAATTACAATATCAACCCCGATTACGTGCACCCTCACTCCCGGGTGCAATAATAGTGTGGTCGACTAATATACGTGGCAGGCTGACGTTGGTGGCTGGATGCGGGCCGCTGATCTCTGGGAAAAAATACCGCGCTTTGGCTGACGTTTGAGCAATACAGTTCTCAAGCACCACAACACGACGCTCGCGTCACAGCGTGAGCAAAGAAAATGAAGCTGAACTGTTAATAACATATGAGGTAAAGAAGATTCGACAACTGATATGCTGAAATTAGTTGTGGACTATGGAACTCGTTTCAGCGGCGGTTTCGTTTATTTTAATAAAAGAAGTTATGTTTTATACAGGTCTCTGTTTTATGCAACTTTCATTTTCGTAATGTTTAAAGCTGCAGGGCAAAATTCGCTAGAGGTACAGTCGAAATATGTGTACAAACATGTGCGTACACGGCTCAAGTACGGGAGTAAAAAGTACCTCCGGAGCCGCCGAGTCGATTGTCACCAAACCTACACAGAAGTCATGCGATAGCGGTATGCTCACACGCTCATTTATACTCAGGTGATTCATATGAAGAGGTTTCCAACGTGATTAAGGCCTCACGACGGGAATTAGCAGAGTTTTAACGTGGAATGATAGTTGGAGCTAGATGAATGGGTCGTTCCATTTCACAAATCTTGGGGCATTTAACATTCCGCGATCTGAAGTCTCAAAAGTTTTCCCTGACCACGAACAGCGCAGTGGCCTACGGTCTTCATTTGACGACCGACAGCAGTAGCAGTGTTCGTATATAGTTTCCAGTGATAACAGACAAGCAACACTGCATCAGATAACGGCAGAAATCAATATGGGACTTATAACGAACGTAACCATTCAGGCAGTGTGGCGAAAAATGGGCTATAGCTGCAGCCGACCGAATCGAGTGCGTTTGTTAGCAGCACGATATCGCTCGCCTCCAGTGTCTCTTCTGGGCTCGTGACCATATCATATGGGCTTTAGGCGACTGTAGAACGCTGACTTGATAAGGTGAGTCCCGATTTCAGTTGGTAAGAGCTGATATTAGAATCCGAGTGTAGCACAGAACCCACCAAGCCATGAGCTCAAGATGTCAACGAGACAGTGCAATATGCTGGTGGCTCCATAATGGTGTATGATGTCTTTACATGGAATAGACAGGGTCTATGGTCTATCGTCCATCTGAACCGAAATGGAAATGGTTATGTTCGGCTACTTGATCATTTCCAGCCATTCACGATTATGAATAACAAGGCGTCATGTTACCGAGCGACAACTGCACACGATTCGACTGACTAACATCCTGGAGAATGTTTTGGCCACACAGATCAAACGACATGGATCCCATCGAACATTAATGAGCCATAGTCGGGAGGTCAGTTTCAGAGGTCTTGCTTGCTTTTATCAAATTCTTTTGCGATGGTTCGGCTACGTCTTATAATTTCTTGGATAATTCGATAGCTCTTCCCAATTTTCCCGTCAGAGTTCCTCTTATGAAGCGAGCGGGAGGGCTTTTGGGCCCGTAGGCGATGGCGCTATTGACTCTTCGAGAGAAGAGCCATAGGTTGTGTGGTGGCTACCCGCGAGGGGCTGCAAGTGAAGCGGGTTCAAATGGTTCAAATGGCTCTGAGCACTATGGGACTCAACTGCTGAGGTCATTAGTCCCCTAGAACTTAGAACTAGTTAAACCTAACTAACCTAAGGACATCACAAACATCCATGCCCGAGGCAGGATTCGAACCTGCGACCGTAGCGGTCTTGCGGTGCCAGACTGCAGCGCCTTTAACCGCACGGCCACTTCGGCCGGCGAGTGAAGCGGGCTGTGACGACAGGCACCCGGGCAGCCGGCAGTAGTGCGTGTGAGGTGGCGGTTACCTGTGTAGTAGCGTGATCCACCCCGCCATTGCTACAGGCACGTGTGCCTCGAAGCGCCCTGTTAGCACCCTGAAGAACTGATAACGAGAGTATGTGCTTTTTTGGAATTCTGTGGAGCGGACTGTTAAGGAATCTACCAGCTGATAAAAAAGTCAGTATAAATTTGAAAACTGAATAAATCACGGAATAATGTAGATAGAGAGGTATAAATTGAAACACAAGCTTGGAATGACATGGGGTTTTATTAGAACCAAAAAAATATAAACGTTCAAAAAATGTCCGACAGATGGCGCTTCATCTGATTAGAATAGCAATAACAAAGTAAAACAAAGCAAAGATGATGTTCTTTACAGGAAATGCTCAATACGTCATTCCTGAACAATAGCTGTAGTCGAGGAATAATGTTGTGAACAGCACTGTAAAGCATGTCCGGAGTTATGGTGAGGCACTGGCGTCGGATGTTGTCTTTCAGCATCCCTAGAGATGTCGGATGATCACGATACGCTTGCGACTTCGGGTAACCCCGAAGCCAATAATCGCACGGACTGAAGTCTGGTGACTGGGAGGCCAAGCATGACGAAAGTGGCGGCTGAGCACACGATCAGCACCAAACGACGCGCGCAACAGATCTTTCACGCGTCTAGCAATATGGGTTGTTTTTTTTTCTTTGGTTCTAGTAAAACCCCTTGTCATTCCAAGCATGTGTGTAAATTTTTACCTCTCTATCTACATTATTCCGTGGCTTATTAAGTTTTCAAATTTATACTGACTTTTTCATCACCCTGTACAGTGAATAGGTGACACTTGGCACACCAGTGTGTGAGGCTTATCACTTGTTCTTGCTCTGGTTTATTGTCGCTGCCGTGTTAATTCTAGCTGGTCGAGAGGGCTAAGCTATGTATCGGTTGGTTCCTTCTACCGAATATTTCAGAATAGGGTGAGAATCGTCGTACTATTTGTATTATTCCCTCACCCTGGTTACGTCGGAAATCCGAGTTACATTGATTGCTATGTCAACGTTTGAACAATGCTGTGAACTGAAGTTGATCGTGTTTTGTTAACATTCAAATCTATAGCTGTTGCCTGTAACAAGTATATAAGTGCCATTTCTTATGTTTTACTTATGTTGGTTGCTTGTGCTAAGAAATCTATGTTGCAGATACTTCTACCCAAATATTCTTATTTGCTAACGCACTGCAAAGGCCACCTTTATGAATGATGTTTTGTCAAAAATCCAATCCAGGAAGCTGCTATTTGACAGTGGGGCTTGTACCTGCATATTATTATTTGGCGTTTTAATATGTCGTGCTGTAAATTACAAAATGTTTTAATTTTCCGTGCTGTACGCTAGTCAGTGGTAATTATTACTTAACGTTAGTTACAGTAAAGTGCTATATAATTCTAGTTCACTACATTCTTTGTGGAACTACCACTGTTTCTAATGAGATGCATCGGCTCCTATAGATGGATCTTGTTTGAGAAGGCTGTGTGCCAGAAATTAAAATTATTTGTTATTTTTGTGTCCAAGCTTTAAAATTTAAAGTGTTTACTGACTGATGTTATGTAATTATTGCTGCTCGTTTTAAAATCTGTTCCTAGAACTGAACTTTGCGATAACGCATTTTAGTTGTCTTAGTAATTTGCATGGTAACTGCAGCTTCTTTCTTCTGGAATTGGATTACATCACAATTTGTGAAACCGCAACTAAGTTCTATAACTCAAGCTTTAACTTGTATAGTTGTCTCCTAAGCTCTATGTAATTGATCTTAGTTTTGAAACTTCGTTTTACTGAGTTACAGTCGCCGTGTAAATTTTTTTACTTGAGCTTGACTTAGCGTTACCATCAAACTGTTAAGCTTTTCTCTTGTTGCGTCGTGTATTAGAAAATGAAGTAAGTGTATGCGACGTTTAATTATGAAGGGCAACTACGTTTTGAGCTTTAATATCAAAATTCAGTTTTTCTGTAACAAGTTATGTTTTAGTATAAAGTAATTTCGGACCAGCCACTTTCTCCCCACTCCTACCACTGCAATGGTAGTGTAATGTTGCGGTATAACTAGGTTAAACCGTGTTCTATAAGTTATGCGGTAAGTTTCCGTTTGACTCGTTCCAGGCTGCTTCTGGATGATGAATGGAAGCAAGATTAGGTGGTATAATAAAATTTGTTTTGATTATTTTGATGAAACAACAGAGATTTAAGCACTTAGTAGTGCAACATATGTCACATACACATACATGGGTAAAGCCACAGTTCAAATCAGGTGTGGTACATGTATCATTCAGTACCTGGATAGAGGCATTGAGACTGTTGCGAAAGTAAAAGGGACAGGCAAGGGGAAAGAGAGGGTGACATAGAGAGAGGCGCGGGGGGTTGATATATTCAAAGAAGGAGGTGGTAGCGAGATATAGAGAGAAGGGTGAAGGTGGAAGTATAGAGGAAAAGGGTGTGGAGGATGGAAATATGGAGAGAAAGAGGGGGGGGGGGGGGTGAGGATTATACAGAGAGAGAGCAGTATGTAGGGAGATATAGAAAAAGGGGGAATAGAAAGGGAAAAAAAACTGAGAGAAATAGAAAGAGAGAAGAGGGAGCGCAGACAGATAGAGGTAGGCACGGAGATAGTCAGGAGAGAGTGGGAGAGATTGGTGGAGGAAGGGAAGGGAGGGGGGAGAGAATCAGGTGTGAGTGATCCTGATGCAAAAATGTGAGTGAGGGACGAGGAGGAAGTGAAAGAGATGGGGATGTAAAGGTGACACGAGAGAGAGGGACAGAGGACGAGACGGAGAGAGAGCGGTTTTAATAGAAATTTTGCAGAAATGCTTGATATCTATGTATCAACTAGAAATATTGTTTATAATCAAATTCCGAGTTAAATGTTACAGTACTTTTGTATTTTTCCTACTATTTTTTTAAAATTTGGTTCCTCTACTTACATATTTGTCAATACAAATGCATATTTATTTGTTTAACTGTTTATAGTTCCTATGCCATTCTCATGAATGATTGGAAAAGAAATTTTTAAATTTTACACTGCAAATACCGTTCTTTTTTATCGATCCCAACAGTAGATTAGAATAAATGCATGCTCAAGCAAAGCTGCGTTATTCAAATAGTAACTACAACTATGTCAAACCATCTATTTGCAGAACTTATACACACATGAAAAAAAGTTCCGGAACCTGTACAGAAAATTGGAACAGAGATCAACATAAACATCATTTCCGCCTTTTTTATTGCTCATGAAAACCACACATTGCATGTTGTACCACCATACAGCGAGATCTTCAGAGGTGGTGATCCAGAGTGCTGTACACACCGGTACCTCTAACATCCTGTAGCACATCCTCTTACACTGATCCATGCCTGTCATTCGTCGTGGCATACTATCCACAAGTTCATCAAGGCACTGTTGTGTCAAGATTGTCCCACTCCCCAACAGCGACTCGGCGTACACCCCTCAGAGTGGTTGGTGGGTCACATTTTCCATAAAGGCCTCTTATCAATCCATCCCAGGCGTGTTCGATACGGCTTTGTCTGGAGAACATGCTGGCCACTCTAGTCGAGTGATGTCGTTATCCGGAAGGAGGTCATTCACAAGATGTGAGGGATGGGGGCGCGAATTGTCGGCCATAAAGACGAATGCCACGCCAATATGCTGCCGATATGGCGCCTTCCATGACCACCAGCGGCGCACGTCGACCCCACATAATGCTACCCCAACAGCAGGGAACCTCCACCTAGCTGCACTTGCTGGACAGTGTGTCTAATGCGCTCAGCTTGACCGTATTACCTACAAACACGTCGCCGACGATTGGCTGGTTGAAGGCATATGTGACACTCATCGGTGAAGAGAACGCGATGCGAATCCTGAGCGGTCCATTTGGCGTGTTGTTGGGCCCTTCTGTACCGCGCTGCATGGTGTCGTGGTTGCAAATGTGGACCTCGCCATGGACGTCGGGACTGAAGTTGCGCATCATGCAGCCTATTGCTCACAGTTTGAGTCGTAACACGAAGCCCTGTGGTTGCACGAAAAGCATTATTTAACATGATGGCGTTGCTGTCTGGGTTCCTCCGAGCCATATTCTGTAGGTAGCGGTCATCCCCTGCAGTAGTAGCCCTTGGGTGGCCTGAGCGAGGCATGTCATTGACAGTTCCTGTCTCTCTGTATCTCCTCCATGTCCGAACAACATTGCTTTGGTTCACTCCGAGACCCCTGGGCACTTCCCTTGTTGAAAGCCCTTCCTGGCACAAACTAACAATGCGGACGCGTTCGAACCGCGGTAATGACAGTCTAGACATGATTGAACTGCAGACAACACGTGCCGTGTACCTTCTTCCTGGTGGAATGACTGGAACTGATCGGCTGTCGGATTCTCTCCGTCTAATAGACGCTTCTCATGCATGGTTGTTTACATCTTTGGGCGGGTTCAATAACATCTCTGAACAGTTAAAGGGACTGTGACTGTGATACAACATCCACAGTCAACGTCTTCAGAAGCTCTGGGATCCGAGGTGATGCAAACATGTTTTGATGTGTGTATATCGTGACGTGTACATACTATTTACTGAAACTTACAGGACGATTCATTTTATATCGATCAGCGGGATGAAATGGTGTATTTGTACATCGTACAAGCATTATTCAGGAAACTGTACAACATTCTGTGATTCAGGGGTGGAGATAGCGTTGGCAAGGAGCATGTACTGTGTGAGCTGGAATACATAATAAAAAAGCGGTTGTGGAGGAGCATGTACTGTGCGAGATGGAATACGTAATAAAATTCGTCTAGGCGAAGGATTCCCTTGTGGAGAAGTGTTATGACGCTCGCCTTTTCAGGGAAGCCATTAAAATTCATTAACATGACAAGAGTTTTAACAAAAGAGAAGAAATCTCTTGAAGTAAACGGATCCTGGATTCCCGTACTGCAGCGAACGGCCGTTGCAGGTAAAAAGTGGGGAACCGCAGCGGCAATTACAAGCGAAAGGCCTTCAGATGTTGGTCCGACAGTTACATCACAACCGGAAAAAATGCAACATCTTCAAGGACAGAGTTCGGTGGCACCAGGGTATGACGTATGCGTACTGGAAGGTTGTAGCGGTGGTGGTTCTTTCATTACAGTCATCAGTGATCAGACGCCGCTCGGATTTCTGCCTGTGCGGCCTGCTTTCTTTTCTCTACGGGCAGTAACTGTGCTGACTTTTAGAGGTAAACGCTGTTCCCAACATTCAGTCGGGTACGTACTCTTGCTGAACAGCTTCAGGCATTTCAACGAATTCTCATTGAGGACCTGCGGTAAGCTTCATTGACGGATAGCTGCACAATGTAACGGCTATGTGTCGCTGATTTCAGCAGTGGCCGATGGACATCCACACACTTGTAGACCAGGTTCAGGACGCCCGCGTAATTGACACTCACATCAAGGTCGACACATTGCACGGGCGGTGGTGCGAGAAGCGATAGCCGACAGAGACGAAATGCCGGCGCATTCTGAACCTACTGTGTCACCAGAGACGGCTGGGAACCGTCTGCTTGCAGCAACTGTGAGATCACGTCTGTCTTTGGGCATGCTACCACTGACATCACGATACCGCCAATCATGGCTGTTCTGGCGTCGTGAAAGAGTTGAACAGAGAGGGGGAAGGGTTCCCTGCTTCTTCAGTGATGAGAGGAAGTTCTGTCTGTGTGGGAGTAATGGATGTACACTTGTATGATGTAATGGTGACTTGCATATTACAAATTGCATTTTCTCACTGCACCAAGTCCAATCCCAGGCTTCAAAGTGTGGGGGACCATCAGTAGTAACTCGCTGTCACGTTCGGTGTTTTTTAAAGCTGAGGTAACCCGTGCGTGCTACATTGCACAGGCTGTTATCCCCGTGCTACTGACATTTCTTAGATAGGAATATCATGTGCTTTTCAGCAGGACAATGAATGTCGGTATGTCGTAATGTGCTCTTTGTGGTGTTCAGTAACTGTCCCAGCCACCAATATCACCACCAGACCAATCACCAAGTAGGACAACACGAAGTGGGAAGTTTCTCACTCTGCAAGAACCATTGCTGATTCGCAAGAAAAAGCGCAGGGCACATGTGAGAGACCATCGCAGAATGGCATTTGGAACATCTGTAATCACTTGCATGCAAGAATACACCGCTGCGTTTCCGCCAGAGGCGGGTACTCTACATAGAGGTGCGACTGTTTGAGCACCTTTTACTGCGATATGTTTGATTCGTCTGAATTTGTTATTATATACTTCTACACTGACGGATTAGCTGTTACGTGAATTCTCAATAAAATGGCTTGTCTTTGAAGGTGCTGCAGATTGTTTTTCCGGCGATGTACACAGCCAGAAAGAAAAATTCGTACACTTGGAAAGACGACATAAATTTTGATCCAGTGACGGCATAAGCCACCTGACGGATAATAGATGTGCTGAAAACGGTTTCACCGTCATCCGCCAACAGAGGCCGTAGTGGCATAGCAATCAGAGCGCCATCTGCGTCTACCCTTAATTAGGCAATGCTCACTCACTGAAGGCTCAATGTGGTGTAGACTTTTGAAGCAACCAGGGAATTATGCCGTGGAGACGCACTCGTGCTGTAAGGTGGGCATGTCACCTAGATTTTTGTATGTTATCGATGTGCATTTCAGAGAGATAGAAAGTATGTTACTGTTAAACAGTCTTTGGACATGTCGTAGCACAGTCTTTGCCTCTGCGCAGTATGATACATTCTTAGTTGAAGCTTGATAGGTAATGGACGTATTCAGTATAGCGGACGTATTCAGTAGTGTTGATTTGTGACTGTATATTTTAATGAATAAGGATTTTTTGTAAAGGGGAGTACGAATGAATAAGATGTGTATATTGAAGAATGCTATTATGTTTTAAAAGTTTGAGGTAATATTGCAGCACTACCATTCAAATTTGTAGAAATGATTATTTTCAGCTAGTTAACTTCGTTTACTTGCTCAGAGCTGAGAGAAAGGCCACTCAACTTCCCTGAGTCATGCAGGAACATATCAACTGATTAAAGCTGTTTGGTTTTTATAGAAATTCTCTGTTAATATTGTGCCTTTCTTAAATAATTGTTGAGTTTTTTAAGCATAGTATTCTTCAGACCATTGTTATGTGTGAGTATGACGAGAAATTTTACTCTGTCCCTTTGAATACATAATTTTCAAATCATTGTCTTGGAACATCATTTCATAGGAAAGATTACTCTCTAATTCCCACTGTTTTCCACATTGCATCATGTGATATGTAAGAGTTTGAATGTATTCTGGAAATTTTATTTAGTAATAAGTATCTAGCGTAGCCGGTGACTGCTTGCTGTCTGCTGTTGTGCTCTCTAGAAATCTCTTATGGTGTTGTCAAACCACGAGGTAAGCTGAAAGTTTGATTGGGGTCAGATAACTGTTCAGATGCGCATTTAATATAAAGAGGAGGCGTATTCAGATCACTTTGTTTAACCAAAGGTTAGGATACGTGTTTAAGTCGGATAACAGTTTCTGGGCACATAGTTTTGATAATATGTAGATTTTTATAGAGTAGGAGACAAAATTAGGCTAAATTTCATACAGAAACAAATATTGTGGGGAAGTTATAGTGCTTCCTGCAGCCAATGGAGCGAGTTGGAAAGGGATCAGATTGTGGTCTCCCGAATGGCGGGATGGTCCTTTCAGAGAACTGCCACACAACTCGGACGCGTGCTTAATGTGTGCAACGACGCTGGTATCAGTGGTCACGTGAACGTTCCCACACCTGTAGACGACGTTCTGGACATCCACGGAGCATAGACGCCTACCAGGGTCGACGTGTTGTTAAGGGCAGCAGTGGCACACCACAAGATACCACATCAAGGGCTAGAGGGCTCCTGATCCCAGACATGTCAACACGAACTGTTGGGAAATGGTTATTAGCAGTGGGCCTGTGGGCTCGCACAGCTTGTAAGTAGGCTGTTTAGGTTTTTTTATTGGTAACGCCACCTCTGTATGAAAATCACTGGCTGTGCTGTGTGCAGTCTGTGGCTGCTTTGCATTGTTGTAATACTCGCCATTGTTGTGTTAGGCAGCTGGCTGTGAACAGCGCGTAGCGTTGCGCAGTTGGAGGTGAGCCGCCAGCAGTGGTGGATGTGGGGAGAGAGATGGCGGAGTTTTGAAATTTGTCATGAACTGCTATATTTGTATATGATGATATCAAGGTAAATACATTGTTTGTTCTCTATTAATATCTTTCATTTGCTAACTATCCCTATCAGTAGTTAGTGCCTTCCATAGTTTGAATCTTTTATTTAGCTGGCAGTAGTGGCGCTCGCTGTATTGCAGTAGCTTGAGCAGCGAAGATTTTTGTGAGGTAAGTGATTTGTGAAAGGTATAGTTTAATGTTAGTCAGGGCCATTCTTTTGTAGGGAATTTTGAAAGTCAGATTGCGTTGCGCTAACAAAATATTGTGTGTCAGTTTAAGCACAGTCATGTATAATTGTTCAAAAGGGGACGTTTCAAGCTCTAGGCCGTCTTCCGCTCACGCCTCAGCATCGATGTGCACGACTTGGCTGGTGTCGTCCAGGGGATCACCTGGAAGGTGGAATGGTGCGCCGTGGTCCTCAGCGGTGAAAGCAGATTCTGCCTGCCAACAAGTGGTGGTCGTTTACGTTTACGACGTAGGCCTCGCGATTGCTGTCCCGTTGACTGCATTCGGCCAATACACATTGGCCCCACCCGTGGTGTTGTGGTTGGCGTCCAATAACTCTCAACTCTCGTTCTCCTTTGGTGTTTCTGGAGAGGACGCTACCCAGCATTCGGTAAGTACAGAATGTAGTTAGACAAGCTCTTTTGCCGTTCTTGCAAAATTAAGGTGGTGTTTTCTTCCAGCAGGGTAACTCTCGTCCAAGCACAGCCCGTGAAACTCAACGTGCTGTGTAGTACATCCAGCAACTTCCCTGGCCAGAACAAGTACCGGAATTGTCCCCAGTCGAGCACTTGTGGGACATGATGGGACGAGAAGTGGCTTGTGCGAATCGCCATCCAACAACTATTACAGAACAACGTCAACAGGTAGAGCTGGTGTGGAATATCGTATCCCAAGGACAGTATTCGTCATCTGTACCATCGACTGTATGCCGGTGTTAGTGACTGCATTGGCAGCTGTGGAGGCTACACCACGTTCTAATATCGGTGTTTCAGTATGGATTGATAGATGGTACCACAGAACCTTCGGTAGTATCAATATATAAATGCAATCATTTCATGAATGCCAGAGCACTGTTGCAGTAAGGAATTTAGAGAGAATTGGAAACGTCTGAAAGTATGTACTAAATATCTTTCCGGTAGTGTACAGTCTGCTGTCGCAGGCTCAGCTCCAGGCCACCTTCAGCAATAGAGGGTTAATCTTTGCCAGTGGCAGCTACTTAAGCTGCGGAAACGTAGGGAAATCATTAAAAATATTGGCGGAAGATCGCGAGGGGGAAGGTTATAGGCGTTACACAGCTAGTGACCATTAATGTGTCAGCTGTTGCGTAAAACTGAAAGCTGTTTACTGTACAGCAAATCGGCAACCACACGGACTGTTTTTAGCCCACCCGAACTCGTTGATATTATCCGCAGGTGTTATAACTGCAACTCAGTTCACAACAAAAAATGGTTCAAATGGCTCTGAGCACTATGGGACTTAACATCTTCGGTCATCAGTCCCCTAGAACTTAGAACTACTTAAACCCAACTAACCTAAAGACATCGCACACATCGATGCCCGAGGCAGGATTCGAACCTGCGACCGTAGCAGTCCCGCGGTTCCGGACTGCAGCGCCTAGAACCGCACGGCCACCGCGGCAGGCCAGTTCACAACAACATAGGTCTAATAGCACAACACGCAGGCTCAGTACAAAGGAAAAATCAATCTTATTGCACATACTTATAAATTATTTTCAGTGCACATGTAGTAAGAAAGTACCACTGAAAATAAAAACGAGGCCATCGAAACTAGACGGATCGAGCGTCGATGTAATGTAATTTTCTATTTATGTCTGTGTTCGGAAGAATAAAATAATAATAATTACAAACAAGGAAAAATAGTAGTTTTCTGAGAGCCTTGTTTGATCATTATAGCGTAAAAAAGTACCCGGTTTTCAAAAAGTATTCGGATTCCGAAAAGAACATTGGCTGGTAATTGACTGCCTCAACTGCAAAAGTTATATGATCTGGCAAGAGAAATGTGCTACAATGATATCTATATACATGGGTCATTTGCAATGTTGTACATTTGTGATACTCGTAACTTAATAAATGTGTACCGGACCGGGGACCTATAAGGATCCCTGCCGTTGGCGAAATGTGCGGTATCTACTGTGCTGTATCTGCAGTTACATCCGACTGTTTTACTGAACTGACTCAAATGAGGAAATCGGTAAAGCAGTGTCTGTGCCCCACTTCAAATGTGTAATAGATTAAGAATTCCTCTCTGCTGGTTGTGGAAGCTCTTATCGAATGTAGCTCCTTTTTTTCAGCCGACCTTTAATTAAGTATCAAGTGAGTATCTGGAGAGTGAAACTGCTTGTTATGAGTTCCTGCGCAGTTCAGTGAATTGGTTCTTGTTTGGAAGAGTGAACTGAAGTGAACGAGTGAAAGCAGGTGCGTACAAACTGTGTACATCTCTTACAGTACCTAGGGGTCGCTCGGCTGAACATAATTCCCGTTAGACAGACGCGTCGTCAGTTTCAGAGGAATGTGTGAGAGCTTACAACAGGGGGCACACAATCCAGCGATTGATGCAGCTTGTGGATCGTATGCCACCATCTCTCCTGTTTCCGGTTGAACAATGTTCACATAATTTTCTTACTGCATGAGAGGTCGAGGCTCATGGACGGCAGATGAATATGGAACTACTAAAGTAATAGCAATAGCAGGAGATGAAAAAGTACAAAAGAAATATATAAGATTGTAAGTACCTACGAAGTACGACGAAGAGCATTTGGATGTATAGAGTGGACATTGTGGTTAAGAACGAAGTTACGACATAGAAGGAAGAATTTTTTTCATCTATATGGAAGTGGGATTAAGGAACACTATAGAGAGTTTTGTCCGGAGTGTCATATTGTTGTGGTATCGATATTTCGAATGTGAGAAGAAAGTCAGGTAGCGACTGGAATTTTTTTGCGATGTGGAAATGGCGGCCAGCGGAAGAAATAAGACGGGTAGACATAGAGAAGGAGGAGGAGATGTGGCACGACTACTTTGACACACTATGCCTATGGCCTCACGTCCACTTCTTAACGCCGCTTATTAAACTGTCTGGTCGCATGGACGTCTGTTGTTTATAGTTGTTAGTCCAAGCGTCACCGTAGTTAATGCACTGTTGTAACATATACCCTAGAAATAAAATTAGACTTGGAACACTTTAGACGGACACTGCACACTTCAGTGAATTTCTAAATAGGTTTGACAGTATCTTAAAAAAGACATAACCGGAATAAAATTCTGTACTGCCTCTGGAACATAGACGAATACTTTTATCGGCAGTTCTATTGAAATGTTCAATATTTATGATAAAGCAGATTATTCTGAACGATGACACACATGTCCCTTCTATATCTGCCCTACAAGACTACAATTTATAATATCATCGTTTAAGCTTCAAAGAAGCGGCCATTACTATCAATGTACATCACTTACCTAATAGCCTTTCTTATGAAAGGGAATGTAATTCTCAAACACATCTTAGAAAACAAAATGCTCAATTTGCCATGAAGCTAGCGTCTTATCAAGAGATTATCTATAATCAATGTTTATCTTTCATCGTAAGTTTTTCTTAGTTTCTCGACGACGCAGTACTTTTTCAGGTCTTAAATTTCCAGGTCAAAACGTTCTGAAGAATGCGCCACAGTGGGGCACTAAGGAACAGAGCACCTGTAGTCCTGTTACAATTTCGTTTAAAAGAACATGCGGAAAGCATATTAAACGAAGCCTTCAACGTTTTTCTCACACAAATTCATAAATGAATCAACAACTGTAGACAGTCCATAGTCATCACCGATCTATATATGAGTTCTGCGACATATATGACTAGAAATAATTCCAAAGCTTTAAGCAATCGAGTCACATTCAACCAATAAGCGTATTCAACTGCCTGAGATGGCCACTACTGATTGGTTATGAGAGTATTCAAGGTTCTGCAGTCCAGCCAAGACCCGCTCCAAGGTCTCTGACAGAAACTGGTTGCACCGGGTCATCTGAGCTTATGGCCAAGGACGTTTCCACACGTAGTAAGATGCTAGTAGTTCGGTTTATTGTTTCAGTTATCCTATAGATCAATGTTTAAGCCTTAGGTAAAACATGTTTCTGCTTTCAAGGTAAGTTCATCGTAAGGCAAATGGATGTATAAAAATAAAAGAAATTGAAAGATGAGAGGAACATTTATTCAGAACAGGACATCCATAACGAAACAAAAGTAACGGTACGAAATATTTCAAAATAAAATAATAATAGTCTGATACAAAACAATTTCTTCTCCTTGAAGAGTTTTATAATGGAAAAGGACCTTGTAGCTAAATTCCGAAACCAAATGCAAGACCTACACAAAACTGGAAGAATTACAACCGGAGATATTGTGTACGAACGTAAAGTGTGGAAGTAAAATGCTGTCCTGAAGAAATGAGGAGACACTAGACACAGAACGATGAAACAATTGCCACATAATAATAAATTAAACAAGAAATCCAAGGAATGTAAATTTTCTGGGTTCTCTGAACCAAGAAGAAATCAAAAGTAATGAGGATAACTTAGAAGAGGACATTTTGACAGTTTGAAATCAAATAATTTTAAATGTAAACAACTTCTGAAATGACTAAGTGTAGAGCAAAGCCTGTATGGTGTGTGATTAGCCCATCCAGCAGAACAGGAAAATTTAAGGCATGGAAGAAAATTTTCCTGACTAGCACGAAGATCGAGAATGCCGCTAATATAACTGAAATAAGTGAAAATCAGCTGCAGCTGCACATGTTATTTAGTAATTTGTTTCCAGCGCCAAACTGGTCTAACGGGCATTTTTGTTCATTTTGTCAGTTTTCATGCTATGCGTGTTTTATTTTTGAACAGGACACTGTCACCATTCGAAATTTGTCTACAGTCACTGACGATTCATAGTGAAATGTGCTCTTTCATTTTCAGCCATTAAGAAAAGACCATCTAGAGTCGAACCTTGCAGGAAAAAAACCTTCCTCAAATTTTTCTTCGTACCAAGTCGCTGTTCCTTTGAAAATGACCTACGTAGAGGATATACTGGGCGATTCACGAAAATATGTAAATATTTTATTATGTTATTCTACAAGTAAAACTGGAGAAAAAATTCATATTAACATAAGTCCGCAGATGTTTAGTTGCGGAGACATGTCTAATAAAAATTTTGCCTTAAATTTAGTAACTTCGTTAATATGAAACCATCACAAAACTGTACAATGTTAAAGTAAAGCACGATTTCCGTTTATTTTGTTGTCATGGATCTGATGAATCTAATAAAATATTTCCAAGACGTGTTTCTTTAATAGTTTACCAGAACATCCAGAGAAGGAAAGCAGTAATTTCCTGGAATATTTAATTTAGTAACTACTTGGCCCAACTTGTTTTTTCAGTTCCAGATAATTGCACAAAGTGTTCAACAGAAGTTGTAGAGAGTTTAGTTTTGGAAAATTGATGGTAATAACGTTTGCTGAAACTGTATGAAAGTGTCAGATAATCTGCTTTCCTTAATACCACTGAACAATACAGAAAACTAACTCGTTTCAAGGTTAGGAAATGATTGAAACAACTCTCCAACGGTTGCCAGCAATGACATACACTTTTCTACATTATTAATGGAAAGGAAAAATATTTATTTGTATAATAATCTTTGCTTCTCTGGATGTTCTGGACAACTATTGAAGGGACATGTCTGGGACATGTTTTATTATATTCACCAGAAGAATAAGAACAAAATAAATGGAAATAATGCTTTACTTTAGCCTTGTACAGTTTTGCGATGGGTTTATGTTAGTGAAGTTGCTAAATTTCAAGCAAAATCTTTTATTAGACCTAACTCTATAACTAAACAATTGCGGACCTATATTTAGATAACGATTTTTCTTTTATTTTACTTACAGTATAACATATTAAAACATTTGCATATCTTCGTGAATCACCCTGTACAAGCCTGAATTTCTGTAAGTAATGTTATGTGATATATTTGGTGGCACAGAGTAGGGTGTACTTTACGTAGTGACTGAACTCTGGAAATTAGGTTTCGTTGAACGCTGTTACGTACTGTATCTGTGCGACAAAGGTGTAGAACAGAGGAAATTGTGCGTCAGCGAGACCGTCCAGAGTGAGGGCGTATTAAAGCTGAACATTGTTGTTTGTACAGACAGCTGTTTTGTGTGTGATGTTTTTGGTGTCCACTATAACTTGTCAATGTATGTTCGGTTACGTATCTTGTGCGTGATTAGCCTTAATACAATATAGCCAAAGGACAAAGAACATACAGTTTTAAAAACGGTTGCAGCTGCGGTATTGTTTCGTCGAATTCAGAGAAATATCTGTTGTGTCTGTTCACCAAATCACACGAACTTAAATACTGACTTTAGCGTTAATTCTGAATAATAAAAACGTGAACTTAGAGGCACAATGTGTGTTTACAAAGCCATCTGACCAATTTAGTCCCATGATAAAGGCCTCTGAGAAAATATCTTACGTTTCAACGAATAGGAAACAACCTTCCCAGTGACGGGGTATTATTTATAGAAGCAAATATCACTGCCGCGGAATCTCTGCCTGAGGGTCATCAAAATATATCTCACTTATGTCGTTTATAAAAAGGCCCATAGAACTCCTGCTAGACGCGTTGGACGGATTTTTAAGGATTTAGAGTCTCCATATATCAGTATCTGAATATTTTTCGCATCAATTCACTGAAATTGCTGACATTTTCGATACCGTATTAAACAGTTGTGTTCATTTGTTAGAATGGTATTTCACGATTTTATGGTAAAGCACGAGTTTTTAAAAGTGCTGCCACTTCATACACATACTGTGGGAGAAGACATATTTAATGCATTCCTGAAATGTGCGAATGGTAGCAGCCTTCCATTTTCTACACTTCTTGCTCTAACAGCCATAATAATATGTTTCCTGCTGTCTGTGTTAAAGATGATTCCTTCGAAAATTTCTTTTTTGTCACTGCTTTACCCTCCAGGAAGCTTTATGTGCAAAAGTTTTCAAGTTTCACGATGTTATGAAAGTGATAACTCGTGTAGTAATTTAAATCCCTCCATCTTCTACACATAACCGATTGTTTGGATATCTTTTGAATATATCAGTTTATGTGCATCATGAAACACTTCCTCATGTGACTGTAAGGTGGCTTAGTAGGGGGAAAACTTTGGAACAATTTTACAGGTTTTTGGCTGAGATAAGAGATTTTCTAAAATTATCATATGGGCAATATTGCCAAGAATTTGTTGAGATACCATTGCTCCTAGATTTAGGTTTCTTGGAAGATATCACCTCAAAATTAAAAGAGATAAGCCTCGAATTTCCACAGAAAAACTTTCATATTTCAGCTATGGTAAGTATGGTCAATTATAGTGTTTTGGCTGAGATAAGAGATTTTCTAAAAATATCATATGGGCAATATCGCCAAGAATTTGTTGACGTACCTTTGCTCTTAGATTTAGGTTCCTTGGAAAATATCATCTCAAAATTGATAGAGATGAGCCTCGAATTTCCACGGAAATACTTTCGTATTTCAGCTGTGGTCAGTATGGTAAATGCTTCTTAGGGGGAACTAAAATTATGGACATTTAAAAAGAAATTCACACTAAAATATGTCACCTTGAAATCAATTACGGAAATAGTAAATGTTGGCTAATGTGATCATGCAGCTTTTGCCAACCACCTGGAAATCTGTAATACCCCTTTCTAAAAGATTTGCTTTTTGTAACTGTGTGCCAATGTTTGTTTCCATATAATTTTCAACGATATTTTATGTAAATCGTTGAATAGGAAAAGAAGGCACACCCCGCAAATTTTTTAATGAGAGGTAGGACATGTCTTGCTTTTCACACTTAACTTTGTGCTTTCAGCTATGACAAAGTATCCAGTGTGGATTGCAGTTGTGAATGATTTCGTAATATATGAGATTATTTTGGGATATTTGTGTGTTTCTTTCATACTAATATACCTGATCACATGTTTATTATCATTATTTCCTTGGGCCGTTATCCCACGTCAACGTGGTATCAGTCCTGTTATCGTGGCTTTGGCAATGTGGCAATGTTACTGACACACGATGGCTGGATGCCCTTCCTGTCGCCACCCTGTGCCCCACCCCCTCCACAGGATGGAATTACTGTAGTATACATATAGTGTAATCCATGAAATAGTACGAACGTTCTCAAATGTCTGTAAGTCGTGTAACTGAGATGGGACATGGGGACCAGCCTGGTATTCACCTGGTGGGATGTGGAAAACCACCTAAAACCTCATACAGGCTGGCCAGCACACTGGCTCTTGTTATTAACCTGCTCGGCGCATTCGATCCGGGGTTGTTGCGCATACATGAGTCCAGAAAGTAGCGCATTAGCATTCCCAGCTAACCTGGAGGGTCACCAGATCACATGTTTATATGAAAATTTATTGTTTTACTAATTCTGTTTTTAAGCATTTCCTAAAGCAAAGACCAACATTTCGATGTGGCACTGATCCATCATTCGTGCGACTTCATCATTAGTTTAAAATGTTTCTTTTTATGTATTGAGTGCACGGAACCTGCAGTCATTCTGGGAAATTGTCTGAATGTTTCAGACCAATCATACAGCATAGAGTGATTACCTAATCTCAATGTGCAGAGTACACGTCTTAAAAATTCATTCGATCCACGTCCTTTGTTGGGCTGCTCTCAACACCAGTATGGTGAATTCTGGTAAAAACATTACGATGTATTTGAGAAGTCAGAGGTGGACTCCAACTTACACTGGCGATTGTGTTCACACAATTATTAACAACGCCTATTGTGTGTAGTTGGCGCTAGTTTCATTGTACTAATTATTTGTCTTTTTCCATGGTCGAGCAATCGTTCGAACTACTAGTGCTTGAAGGTAGTAAAAAAAAACCTGAACTTTCGAAAACAAGAAATATATGAACACAAAAAATTGAAGGAAATATGAAGAGAAACTAATAATAATCCAGAATCAGAACGAAAGAATCTGAGGTAAGGGTACATTCACTACTGCACTTTACTGCTTTACTGCCATCTTATGCTTCTTTATTTCAACACATCATCATTACATTACTTTTATTGCTTAGTTAGTAGCATACTATGGTAAAATACAATATAGTTAACAGTGTCAGGGTTAACAATACGAACTTATAAGTTGGTGGAAGACGGACCTTGTTTTTTCATCGCACGCGTAATCCAATGCCCACTGTGTTCATCAGCAGCAATATTAATACTTTTCATTGCTAGTTTACATCATTTGCCATAAAAAAGCTTTTTGGCATATCCTCAGTCTTTCAGTATTATGGTAAAATTTGGCAAAAACCGAATAATGTCAAAAACAATTTTAGTACCTCATCTTCAGATGAAGGAAGTTGTTGCTGTTGTTGTTGTTGTTGTGGTCTTCAGTCCTGAGACTGGTTTGATGCAGCTTTCCATGCTACTCTATCCTGTGCAAGATTCTTCATCTCCCAGTACCTACTGCAGCCTACATCCTTCTGAATCTGCTTAGTGTATTCATCTTTTGGTCTCCCTCTACGATTTTTACCCTCCACGCTGCCTTCCAACGCTAAATTTGTGATCCCTTGATGCCTCATAACATGTCCTACCAACCTCTCCCTTCTTCTTGTCGAGTTGTGCCACAAACTCCTCTTCTCCCCAATTTTATTCAATACCTCCTCATTAGTTATGTGATCTACCCATCTGATCTTCAGCAATCTTCTGTAGCACCACATTTCGAAAGCTTCTATTGTCTTCTTCTCCAAACTACTTAACGTCCATGTTTCACTTCCAGACATGGCTACACTCCATACAAATACTTTCAGAAACGACTTCCTGACACTCAAATCTATACTCGATGTTACCAAATTTCTCTTCTTCAGAAACGCTTTCCTTGCCATTGCCAGTCTACATTTCATATCTTCTCTACTTCGACCATCATCAGTTATTTTGCTCTGCAAATAGCAAAACTCATTTACTACTTTAAGTGTCTCATTTCCTAATTTAATTCCCTCAGCATCACCCGACTTAATTCGACTACATTCCATTATCCTCGTTTTGCTTTTGTTGATCTTCATCCGATACCCTCCTTTCAAAACACTGTCCATTCCGTTCAACTGCTCTTCCAAGTCCTTTGCTGTCTCTGACAGAATTACAATGTCATCGGCGAACCTCAAAGTTTTTATGTCTTCTCCATGGATTTTAATACCTACTCCGAATTTTTCTTTTGTTTCCTTTACTGCTTGCTCAATATACAAATTGAATAACATCGGGGAGAAGCTAAAACCCTGTCACACTCCCTTCCCAACCACTGCTTCCCTTTCATGTCCCTCGACTCTTACAACTGTCATCTGGTTTCTGCACAAATTGTAAATAGCCTTTCGCTCCGTGTATCTAACTCCTGCCACCTTCAGAATTTGAAAGAGAGTTTATCCATTCAACATTGTCAAAGTCTTTCTCTAAGTCTACAAATGCTAGAAACGTAGGTTTGCCTTCCTTAATCTTTCTTCTAAGATAAGGATCAGCATTGCCTCACGTGTTCCAATATTTCTACGGAATCCAAACTGATCTTCCCTGAGGTCGGCTTCTGCCAGTTTTTCCATTCGTCTGTAAATAATTCGCGTTAGTATTTTGCAGCTGTGACTTATTAAACTGATAGTTCGGTAATATTTACATATGTCAACCCCTGCTTTCTTTGGGATTGGAATTATTATATTCTGCTTAAGTCTGAGGAAATTTCACCTGTCTCGTACATCTTACTCAGCAGATTTTAGATTTTTGTCAGGACTGGCTCTCCCAAGGCCGTCAGTAGTTCCAATGAAATGTTGTCTACTCCCGGGGCCTTGTTTCGACTCATGTCTTTCAGTGCTCTGTCAAACTCTTCATGCAGTATCGTATCTCCCATTTCATCTTCATCTACATCCTCTTCCATTTCCATAATATTGTCCTCAAGTACATCGCCCTTGTATTGACCCTCTATATACTCCTTCCACCATTCTGCTTTCCCCTCTTTGCTTGGAACTGGGTCTCCATCTGAGCTCTTGATATTCATACAAGTGGCTCTCTTTTCTCCAAAGGTCCCTTTAATTTTCCTGTAGGCTGTATCTATCTTACCCCTAGTGAGATAATCCTCTACGTCCTTACATTTGTCCTCTAGCCATGCCTGCGTAGCCATTTGGCACTTCCTGACGATCTCATTTTTTAGACGTTTGTGTTCCTTTTACCCTGCTTCATTTACTGCATTTTTATATTTTCTCCTATCATCAATTAAATTCAATATTTCTTCTGTTACCCAAGGATTTGTACTAGCCCTCGTCTTTTTACCTACTTCATCCTCTGCTGCCTTCACAACTTGATCTCTCAGAGCTACCGATTCGTCTTCTACTACATTTCTTTCCCCCATTCCTGTCAATTGTGCTCTTATTCTGTCCCTGAAACTCTGTACAACCTCTGGTTTACTCAGTTTATCCAGGTCCCATCTCCTTAAATTCCCACCTTTTTGCAATATCTTCAGTTTTAATCTACAGGTCATAACCAACAGATTGGGGTCAGATTCCACATCTGCCCCTGGAAATGTCCCACAATTTAAAACCTGGTTCCTAAATCTCTATCTTACCATTATATAATCTATCTGATACCTTTTAGTATGTCAAGGATTCTTCCACGTATACAAACTTCTTTCATGATTCTTGAACCAAGTGTTAGCTATGATTAAGTTATGCTCTGTGCAAAATTCTACCAGGCGGCTTCCTCTTTCATTTCTTAGCCCCTATCCATATTCACCTACTATGTTTCCTTCTCCCCTTTCTCCTACTACCGAATTCCAGTCACCCATGCCCATTAAATTTTCGTCCCCCTTCACTATCTGAATAATTTCTTTTATCTCATCATACATTTCATCAATCTCTTCGTCGTCTGCGGAGCTAGTTGGCGTATAAACGTGCACTACTGTAGTAGGCGTGGGCTTCGTGTCTATCGTGGCCACAATAATGCGTTCACTATGATGTTTGTAGTAGCTTACCCACACTCCTTTTTTTTCATTATTAAACCTACTCCTGCATTACCCCTATTTGATTTTGTATTTATAACCGTGTATTCACCTCACCAAAAGTCTTGGTCCTTCTGCCACCGAACTTACATCCCACTATATCTAACTTTAACCTATCCATTTCCCTTTTAAAATTTTCTAACCTACGTGCCCGATTAAGGGATCTGACATTCCACGCTCCGATCCGTTGAAAGCCAGTTTTCTTTCTCCTGATAACGACGTCCTCTTGAGTAGTCCCCGCCCAGAGATCCGAATGGGGCACTATTTTACCTCCGGAATATTTTACTCAAGAAGACGCCATCATCATTGAATCATACAGTAAAGCTGCATGCCCTCGGGAATAATTACGACTGTAGTTTTTCTTTCAGCCGTTCGCTGTACCAGAACAGCATGGCCGTTTTGGTTAGTGTTACAAGGCCAGATCAGTCAATCATCTAGACAGTTGCCACTGCAACTACTGAAAATGCTGCTGCCCCTCTTCAGGAACCACACGTTTGTCTGTCCTCTCAACAGATACCCCTCCGTTGTGGTTACACCTACTACACCTACGGTACGGCTATCTGTATCGTTGAGGCACGCAAACCTCCTCACTAACGGCAAGTTCCATCGTTTATGGGGGGGGGGGGGGGATGAAGGAAGTAATGAGGTACAAATGACATAAATATAGATGATCTTAACGCTGCTGTGAACGAAAGCAGTAGGCAAGCTTAATGTGGCATGACAAGATGTGCAACCATCCTCTAGTAACGAACAGATGTTGAACATAATGGTTCGATCTTCAGCAGACCTTGCATTCCCGCCAGTTCAAGGTTTTAGTTAACACGATATGCAACAAATGTTGCAAACAATATTAACTAAAATGTCCACTCTTCATGCTATAGTGTCCACTCTCAAACCTAATGTGACTGCTGAAATGACGACGCAACTATCCACTCTGAGCATTAAACTGATGTGATCACTTTCAAAGATTAAATCAAAAATGAAATCGTTCCGATGGTATCATCCGAACTGACGACAAAATTCGATTAAGGAACACAGAATATCACCACCAAAATTCCTGAGCTTTTGTGGAGTGTACATAATCTTAATGCACAGTTTAATAACATTTCACTAGAGATAGGACATATATCAGATGAAAATGAAACAATTGAAACAACAGCATGAGACATTAGCCATCGACGTAATAAAATTATCAAATTTTAGTCAAAATTTTTCTACGGGTCTAGAGAGGCTTGTAGCAGTAAACACTTCACCAAGTGGAATGGTACATGATTTCGAACTAAAGTAGATCATCCACTATGCAGCCAGCAGGCAGTCTAAAATTAAAGTCTGTTGACCAAACGAAGATCTTTAGTGGTGATTACCCTGAATGGATTGACAAGAAAGACAAACACATGGACAAGTGTATTAGCGAAGAGTTACCACTAGCTGTACAACAGTGGATGAGAGAAAACATTACAAACAGTGAGGTTGCAAAACTTGAACACATTAATGTATTGAAACTGCTTAATCAAATCCTTCATAAATTTCTACTAGTTCATCAATAAAATATGACTTCATAGTTGGCAGCTTACAAAAGGACATAAGACAAATACAGGAAAGTGTAGCGTATTCCATACCAACATATGAAAATTCCTGTTATATACAACTTGAACAAAATTATAGTAATGAATATCTATGTTGTGCTTAGTTCCCCACCAACGACCTCGTGTGTATTCCTGGACCAGTTCCAAGGTGCTACTCCAGACGGGTGTAAAAATGAATGTGCGCAACGGCAAACATAGAATGCGAAAATGAAGATCTGGCCCTGTCTGACTAGCCTCTCAAGCAGATCTTAGGATCTCTTAATGTGATATTATTTCCTCCTTCTTGCCCTTTAACACATAAATTACAAAATAAAACATAAATGAAACTAGTAGCTACAAAATGGTAAATGTGGTTTCTGCTTATACATTTATTGTATATTGAAACCCCTTCATATATTACAAATGTTTATATATCAATGTCCAATGGACATAAAGAGATACAAATGAATTTCCTAGCTAATATTACTGGTCAATTGCAAAAATCTGCCCCTTTTAATGGCTACGCGATCTAATATAAATTACGCTAGATGACTGACATCATCTACGTACCAAACACTAGAGGACACTACATACAAAGATGATCTACAGTGATCTGCAACCTCAGTAGAAATATAATTTACCTGACCAGAGCTGTTTGTTGAGCTTTATAGCCCCAACAAATCGAAGCTGTTGGCAATATCATCGTATGTACTGCGTCTGGTGCGCTAGAGTGATGGTCCTCTGACACATCTCCGACAATGGAAGAAATCCAGCCACAAAATAAAAAACTCATTCAAACAATAGGACGGCAGAAGGCCGTCCTCTGACTTGTATAATCTAATACTGTCCTCTCCTCTCTGTGGTCTACAGACAAGAACTCCCAGCCACAAGGGTGGAATTCAGATAACGTCTCAAACTGAGTATAGACAGAAGAAGAACTCTCAATCACTAAACGCTGCGTACTCAACGACGACTCCCTATCCGGAGGCAAAGTCCAGAATCGTATAATATCACAACAGAACAGTGCCGAACCATTCTAACTATTAAATCTCCTGAGAGCAAACACAGCAAGTTCGTCTGTACGAACAAAAGCTGGTACTGAGCGGTCAGCAAACATGGGCACTCCAAACGGAGTCCTCTTTCTCTCCACCGCTGGATCCCCAGCAAAGCTCGGCCCCCTCCCTCATAACTGCAAAAGGCGAATCGTATTCTAGAAACCACGGGATATTCTCCCTCGCTACAAATTCTTCCGAGTGCCGACCAACTATATTTTAGTCTTTTGGCGTCCTGCGCGGAAAGTTTGTGAGCAAATACCTACACCCGTTAATTAGGAATTCCTCTTTGTGGTGTCCCAGATTTTCAGAGATTCCGAAGTATTATTCGGTCATCCTTCCGGCCTCGCTAGAATACTGCCCAGCAGCCACTCTATTGTACTTCTGCGCTCAGGTGGCACAGCCACCCATCTTGGACTACTTCCTCTCTTTAGCACGACCAACAGACCTGGGCGGGCTGTATCACCCAGTGCCTGAGTTACGCCTGCCTTTTCATTTCCACTGGCGTTCCAACCTCTACTAGTGAAGGCAATCATTCATTAAGCCATTTTTATAATAAAGACAATCCATCACTTTTCATGCAATGAGCGTTAACAACTATTTACAAGGTGTACGTGACAATGTCATTCTTCTTTAAATATTCAAATACACGATGTACAAACTATCAAATGATACCTAATTACAGTTGTAAATCACGGCAAAGTATGTAGATGGGTGCTTGTAAGGTGATAAGGTGCAAAATCATAGCCACCTTACACAGCAACGAAATTTTCATATATTTTAACGTTCCACAAGATTTTTTTCAAACACAAACTGCTAACTATTCAGATGCGAAATGATGTTCAAAGAATTTTGCTGTCAAATGATTCAACAGTCATATGAAATGTAAGTCATGGTAGATACGACTACAAGAAAGGAAGAAATAATTGCCGGAGTCAGCTGAACTGTAATTTGCATTACGACAAACTAGCCATGTTATTAGGTAATGGATAAACAATAACTAAATGTGTCGCCATACAGCATTTCGAACTGCAGCGGACAGTGTTACCAATCTACTGCTAATAAAAAATAAGTTACACTTTTTAAGTTTTAACTTGGATTATATCGGATGCAACAACCTACTACTATCTAAGAATCACAACCATAATGAAGCATGTAGTAATCAGACAGATCCTGTATTCTTACTAAGTGCAATGAAGGCGTGGATTTTCGCAATGATTTAACAGAAGAAAACACAAAGTTTCAAGGATACAGAGGCAGCAATATGTTCTGTATCACAGAATTTGTATAAAAGGATCAGGGACTAGGGTCTATTCCGTATTTTCCTGCCTAGAAATGCCAAATCATCAGTCCAGCTGGCATTAAGTCACTTGGGGTTAATGCTCAGGTTTTGCGACTGTTGTACCGTGTGAAGTGCTCTAGTTTTTGTGTTACCTACCCCACCTGTAGGGTACCCAACTGAAGTTTCCGTCATAAATATTCACTCTGACAACATAAACTAAGTTACTGTTTCTGGGTAATGTTTCTTACCACCTTTATGGCTTATCTGAAATTAAACCTCGGAATGACGCGGCTGTCCCTAGAATGAGGGCATTCTATTACTCCAAGCTTACGCAATTCTGAAGTGAGAGCAAGCTAGTGACTTCAATGTTTGGCGCCTCAGTAATGCATCATTTACCTTTTGAATTGTGGTGTAACGTTGGCGGCAGTGGCTGGCTACTGTGTGCGAAGTGTCTTGTACATGTCAACTTAATAGCATTGTGCTGGTCTCTGACTGAAAAACTTTCCCAAGTTTCCATGAAGCGGAAGACAGCATGTGTACCTAGGCTAAGACAAATTGCTCAGTATTCCACTGGAAGTTTCACAAGTCCGTTAGCTAGAACGACTCGTCTCGTTTTCTCCACTTTGGAGATATACTATGATTTCGGCACAAATACGGCTGAAAAAGAGTCTGGTGAACCAAAAATGTTCACAGAAAAACTTCTCTCAGCAGCACCGTATGGCTTTAAGCACCCCGTGAAACACTCGATGCACCTAGAAAGAAAAGACCCTGAATTATCCATCTACAGTTGACCATACTGTCATGAACTTCCTCCACCGCACCGCGGTCTTGGCTTTCATCCTCAGTGGTAACGGCCAAATTTGAGCACTCAGTACATTTCGTGCTTGCTTGTTCGAGGCAATCAGAATATTACCAGTAATCTTCTGCATTGCAATAACATCGCTTTCTCCCGCCTTGTCTTCATTTCGTTCATTGAGCGTTGGAGTTTTTGTGACTGCATTTAAGTTTCGGCAGGGCAGGTGTCTTTACACGTGAAGCCCAAACACTGTTGATGACAGATCACTTGTTTACTAATACTGCGAATCAGGGGGTTTCTTCCTTCCACTTTAGAAATACGCATAGGTGGGGGCCCAGATGATTGTCTTCTTAAACTGGTTCCCAGTGGTGAGAGTCGGTTTGTTGTGCCTCCCTAATGATTCCTAAAGTGGATCTCCATGTCTTGCTTCGGTGTCCTAACCTGAGCGACTGGCCTCTTTCACTTCAGTTCCATATTGCTGCAGAAGTGTTTACATTTAACTGCAAACAAATTAGGAAGTGCTCGAACAGTCCACGGGTATACTGCCGGTTCATAGTGTCCAACGGGCACAATATTTCGGCGATCAGGCATGTCGCCATCGTCAGGTGCGCTGACGAACCGATTGCCGAAATATTGTGCCCGTTGGACACTATGAACCGGCATTATACCCAGGGACTGTTCGAGCAACAAATACGCCGGGAGAAGCTGAAGAATCACAAATTAGGAAATGACTGTTAATTCCTGTTAATTCCTTGTACACGAAAGCCATGCATGTGCCCATTGCTCATTGCACTCTTAATTATGTCCAAAGTATCAGATGTCCAATATCAATCAAATGGGTGTGTTATGGAGAATCAAGTATGAGGTGGTTAAAATTCCATGTCACCTTACATAACCTCTCCCTTCCGAGTTAATTTTGGGCTGGGTTTAATCAGTAGTTGAGGTGTTGATTCACTCAGTGCAGAATTAAATAAAATTCTTGTTGCCGTAATTGAGTTCTATTCCCCGTTGTCCAGCTACTTTAAAATTACACTTATCGTAATGAAATTTTAAATCTCATCCAAATTATGTTTTTTGGTGCTACCTTAATATTGTCTCAATGTTAATGTTTGTATGTGGGGTCTCACTGGAGTAAATAATAAAGCCGTAAAATATTTTTGTCTCCCACAATTCTGGAAAATTGGAGACTCCATTACGAAATTCAAAGATTGAAAAATCGTAGAGAGTTGTCCAAAATTGGAGTGAATCCAACAGATAAATTAAAAAATAATTGCGATAATAACTCATCCTTGCCAGTTACTTGAGTGTGTTGATGGTGGTGAGTAAGATGAGGCAACCTTCTCTTTGGTGCATTACCTTAGCAGTGTCCTCAAAAAATCTTATACTTGTTGTTGACGTATATGAAACATAAATGAAAAACTCTTGTGTTAATTATTAGCAGATCTAAACATACACAATATACATAATATATAACCACCTTCCTTACACCAGATACACATGAACAGCAAATGTACCAAACATTACATCACATGAATTCAAAATACACTTAGCTCAGATGTATTTTCAATAACAACATAGCAAATAAAAGTGCACATATTCAGATTAAACGTACCACAAGCACAAGGTTTGTTCTATACAAATCAGAGCGATAACTCTTGTTTACTACAAACTTTCTTGTGAGGTTCGTATGGTTTTCGTTAATTGGCTGTGATTCGCAGTTAAATAAAACAAATACATTTCCTTGTCATTGTTGTCTTCAGACCATGGTGAGCGATGACGTTGATCGAAAAAAATTTGTAATAGTGACAGCGTACAGTGTGTACTAGAAGAATGCCATGGACAGTGCCATCAGAGATGATCTTTATTAGTAGACTAGTTCACCAGAGCATCAGTTTGCCTCTTATATAGGTCATGGATATCAGTAGTACTGTAGTAATTCAATATTTTAGGTGACTGCATCAGATATTCCTGTGTAGATTTCCCAAAAAAGTATGCTGTCAGTATGGCTACGTAAAGCAGGTACATTTTTCCATTGCAGTTTAACGATCCTGGTCTCATACTAACGAATAAGATACAAGGATGGGATTTGGGAAGGTAAATTCTCAATGCTTCTTGTCCTTCTTCTTTCTTCCCCCATTCTTGATGGTCTTCTCTTCTACTCTTGACACATCTTCCCCTGTGCCCACTTGTACTTACTTCCTTCTTTGGGCTGGATGGGAAGAAATGTATAAAAATTGAGAATTTGCAGATTTGGTTTACCAGGATATTTCTTATACTGGGATATAATATTCCATCTCATAATTATACGATTTGTTGTTGCACATTTGCCCAAACACTCTTTCAACAGTTCATTTCATGCTTCCAAATAGTGATACAGTCATCGAATTTCTTGCTTCGTTTGAGGCTTGTTTAAAATAAGCGCTCTCTCGTTGAGCATCCCGTAATTTTACTTGCCATTTGTCATGGCAAGTGACCCTCTTAATCGGATTATGGCCCTAGGCTTCTTTGGCGATCAGGTATGTACTGCCTGCCGAATAGCTCTACTAAATTCTGGTTGTCCCTGATTGAAATGTCCTGGTACTTACTCCACTTCTCCATAATTATGTTCACAACAGTAATGACCATTACTTTTTTCATCAGTAGAAGACAGACTTATTAATTCCAAATGAAAGCAGAAACGTGACTGACTTACTCCTTATTAGTTAACCTCTCTCCCTCATATAACGAGTTATCTGCTGACAGACTTTGAAACGTCCCCTTTGAACAATTCTACATGACTGTGCTTAACCTGACACACAATATTTTTAGCGCAACGCAATCTGACTTTCAAAATTCCCTACTAAAGAATGGCCCTGACAAACATTAAACTATACCTTTCACAAATCACTTACCTCACAAAAATCTTCGCTGCTCAAGCTACTGCAATACAGCGAGCACCACTATTGCCAGCTAAATAAAAGATTCAAACTACTGAAGGCACTAACTACTGATAGGGATAGTTAGCAAATGAAAGATATTAATAGAGAGCAAACAATGTATTTACCTTGATATCATCATATATAAATATATCAGTTCATGACAAATTTCAAAACTCCGCCATCTCTCTCCCCACATCCACCACTGCTGGCGGCTCACCTCCAACTGCGCAACGCTACGCGCTGTTCACAGCCAGCTGCCTAACACTACAATGGCGAGTATTACAACAATGCAAAGCAGCCACAGACTGCACACAGCACAGCCAGTGATTTTCATACAGAGGTGGCGTTACCAATAAAAAAACCTAAACAGCCTACTTACAACTTGCGTTCCTAGATGCCATTCCAAAAATACCGCTTATGACTCTTCCTGTCCAACCTATTAATCATTATTAAACGTCATGTCTTTACTGAATCCTATAAAAATGGCGGGATCTCATGCCTCTTTGCTAAGAGCCCAAGTGTCTTTAATGGTACGATCACAGTTATATATTGAAACTCACCCTACACCTTCCTCAGTTTAAACTTTGTAGATCTTACTTGTTAGATCCACCAGCCACGATGACGTCACACCCCGACCTACTGTGTGGAGGCTTTCAGCTTCAGCTTCTTAGACTACTTATGATGTTATGTTGACTACAACTTTTAATCAGTTTGCAATGGTGTAATATAGCAGAGTCTCATTTCTGCAGTTCAGTACAAACATTGAGTGAAGCATACATCGATGTGCACACTTTCTTCGCTGTTCTTTACGTTACTTACTTCATCCTTTATATAGAGGATAAAATAGTTCATCAGTACCAGCATCCTTAAAGCTATATTTCAGCAAATGAAAACATAGTTGTTCCCTTTCTGTGCAGCTCTGAATACCATTCTAATAAGAACTACTGTACTGCTGGTATATTGTCCCATGCGGGTTTAAAGCTAATTCCTACTTCTGTTTTCTCCCTCTACAAGAAAATATGTAGCCCACATCGATTTTTGACCTCTTATTTACTTATTAACTTATTCTATGTATTTTACCTTACCGCACAACTTTATACCTTGGAAGCCTTCAGATGGCTTAGGTGGTGCATACCCAGTGTTTTTCCTGTGTTTGGGTTAATCATTTCCACTGGCATCCCATATGTCACAAAGAATTTGTGCTGTTGATGTCTCCGTTTATCAGACAAATAGTTTGTTTTCGAGAGAACCTTTTGTTTTATGGTGATTATCCAGTTAGTGCTAGTTTTGTCATTCCTACTATTTTCCTTTAAAGATGCACAATGTCGCAGCAACTATATGATGGTGTTGTTCTCTTGGACTCAGAGGAAATTTATGAGGTCCCAGGGCTGGTTTATTCCTTAAAAACACTGTAATTGGTGGTAGTAAAGTAGTACTGTAGGGCATCTGTTTTATTACAGCATGAAATTATTGTAAATAAATATACCATGTATTATATCTCTTATTACGGAAACGTATGTGGGCTTCGTTCTGTGTCTTTTAAGTGTGACTTGCCATTATTTTGAGTTGTACTGACCCCCAGTATCCGAAAATATCTTGGCGGCCCAGCCAACTTGCTTTAAGAAAGTTTATTGCAGGACTTTACTCGCACTGAACCCTGTTGTCTTTTTCATAGGTGTAAGTGTGACAATCTTATAAATCATTCTATCACAACAAAAATTAATATTTGACATTTTCCTGTACATGGCAAAAGACCCATCAAATTAGTTTGTAGAATGTTTCTTAGTTTCTCTGGAACTATCGGGAACATGGGTGGTCCAATTGAATCGTCACATTTTTAGCACCCTGACAATCTTTACATTTGCCTAAAATTTTCTAATTAATCTTTCCATGTATGGAAAGTGAGGTGACTGCACCAGCTCTAGAAAGCCGTTCGTCGGCCGAAAATGGTCGTTACCGACGTGGGTATACCAAGTGTCTTTGTTCATCAGTTCACCTGAAATGCACACCATCTACGAGCTGGTATTTGCATTGTATCTGTAAAATAAGATGTCGTCCCTCAGCAGATAATGGTGCCAAATTTCAATGGAGTCTTTATCCTTCCACTTGCATTTGATCCTCAAAATTTCAGGATCCTTATTTTGCTCCTTCCCTTTTTGTTTAAATGCTGAGGTGATACACGTAAATCTCAAATGGAAGATTTTTCATACAATAAGTTACGATCTGTTCCTCTTCAGTGTTTAGTTCTTAGTATCACCTCACACAGGGATCCCAAGAAAGCTAATGTGTTTGCTTGTCCTGGTACATAGGCTATTGTAGAATAGTATTCCTGGAGAAGTAGTATTCACTGGGCATGTCTACCATGGGTTATTGTAACAGTTGATAGAGACTCCAAGGTTTTATGACCTTAAATACTTTTGCCTTCCTCTCAAAAAACAAAAATTAACAGAATCTTTGAAGCCCCCCTACAACATCTAAAGCCCCCAACTTAGTGATGGAGTAATTTCTTCCACTCTTACTTGGTACCTGACTTGCAGACGCAAGCGTTTTATGAGCTGTTTGGCCTGCCTCTTCATACTGTTGAATCAACACCACTCCCAGTCCAGTTTTAGCACTATCACTTCCTATACAGAACTCCTGTGTCAGATCTAGGACCAAATTTGCAGATGCAATCGTTTTATGAGTTGTTTGGCCTTCCTGTACAGACTATTGAAACAACACCACTCCCAGTCCAGTTTTAGCGCCGTCAGGTCCAATATACGAGGTGCATTCCAAGTCCTAAGGCCTCCAATTTTTTTCTCCGGACTGGAAAGGCATAGAAACATGCACATTGTTTTAAAATGAGGCCTCGTTCATTGTCAATACGTCCCAGAGATGGCAGCACCATACGGCAGATGGAATTTTACCGCCAGTGGCGAGAATGAGAACTGTTTTAAACGCTTAAAATGGCGACGTTTTCCTTACTTGAACAGCGTGCAATCATTCGTTTTCTGAATTTGCGTGGTGTCACACCAATTGAAATTCATCTACAGTTGAAGGAGACATGTGGTGATGGAGTTATGGATGTGTCGACAGTGCGTTCGTGGGTGCGACAGTTTAATGAAGGCAGAACATCGTGTGACAACAAACCGAAACAACCTCGGGCTCCCACAAGCCGGTCTGACGACATGATCGAGAAAGTGGAGAGAATTGTTTTGGGGGGATCGCAGAATGACTGTTGAACAGATGGCCTCCAGAGTTGGCATTTCTGTGGGTTCTGTGCACACAATCCTGCATGACGACCTGAAAATGCGAAAAGTGTCATCCAGGTGGGTGCCACGAATGCTGACGGACGACCACATGGCTACCCGTGTGGCATGTTGCCGAGCAATGTTGACGCGCAATGACAGCATGAATAGGACATTCTTTTCGTCGGTTGTGACAATGGATGAGACGTGGATGCCATTTTTCAATCCAGAAACAAAGCGCCAGTCAGCTCAATGGAGGCACACAGATTCACCGCCACCAAAAAAATTTCGGGTAACCGCCAGTGCTGAAAGAATGATGGTGTTCATGTCCTGGGACAGCGAGGGCGTAATCCTTACCCATTGCGTTCCAAAGGGAACTACGGTAACAGGTGCATCCTACGAAAATGTTTTGAAGAACTAATTCCTTCCTGCACTGCAATAAAAACGTCCGGGAAGGGCTGCGTCTGTGCTGCTTCACCAAGAAACGCACCCTCACATCGAGTTAACGTTACGCAACAGTTTCTTCGTGATAACAACTTTGAAGTGATTCCTCATGCTCCTTGCTCACCTGACCTGGCTCCTAGTGACTTTTGGCTTTTTCCAACAATGAAAGACACTCTCTGTGGTCGCACATTCACCAGCTGTGCTGCTATTGCCTCAGCGATTTTCCAGTGGTCAAAACAGACTCCTAAAGAAGCCGTCGCCGCTGCCATGGAATCATGGCATCAGCGGTGTGAAAAATGTGTACGTCTGCAGGGCGATTACGTCGAGAAGTAACGCCAGTTTCATCGATTTCGGGTGAGTAGTTAATTAGAAAAAAAATCGGAGGCCTTAGAACTTGAATGCACCTCGTAGAACTGCTGTGTCACATCTAGGTGTGATAATATGAATGCTTCTAACAAAGCTGTTTTTAATTTGCAGAACTCTTCTTCTGCTAGCTGGTCCCAAACCGATGGCATGTCTTTGCTAGTAGCAGCACATAAACGAGGAACACCTATCGCATATAGCAAAGCAGTATAGTGTATGGTGGGACTCTGGACGGCATATTTTCTTTCACTTCAAATGTGTTTTATCGTCCCCATTTTTGCAGAAATACTTCTGTATTACTGCATAGTATTCTCTCTAAATCTCCTTTTTCATGATCAGAGATGTCAATTGTGTCATCTTTTACTTATCTCCTCATGAAACGCAACTGTAACTTCATAGTCCTGATTTTACCTTTGATTACCACGAGCACTTCTGGAGATAAATTTCATCTCCTTCCACCAGCGCTTCCTCAGTTGAATCATAGATAAGTCGGTTAATTTCTGTACCTTCGGACACCAAGCTTTGTAGTGGACGTACATCGACAACTTCGTCTCCTCTTACGCCAACTGCATTTCCAGTCGTAAGCTACATTTTGCGTGTAACGTGTCGGATTCGGGTGCGCTCCTCGTAGTTCCTTTTGTATCTAATGAATCGTTTGTTTCTGTGCAAATGGTAATCTGATGTAGTACTGCTTGTCAATACCCATTTCGTAAATCGGAATACTTCACTTCTCGCACTTTTATCACTTTGGAAACTCTTTCATTCAGATGTACAACAACATTCGCGTCCGTTAACTGCTTCATCTTCTATTTCCTTGTAATTACCGCATACTAGTGATTTTGCTGTGCTTGGAGTAACAACCTTCATTTCTAGCAGGATAATACAATTTATGACAAACACTTAACTCACAAAATATTAGTGAAATGAGAATCCTTGCAGATGATACTAGTGTTCCAAGTAACTAATAGAAAATATTAAGCCTGTGAACCCAGGACCTGCCAGATAGAGAGATCCCAGACAAGGCCACTGTAGGACATTAGAAGAACAGATGTTGACAGTGTTCCTCAAATATGTCAATGAAGAAGGAGCCTCTATTTTAGGACAAATAAACAATCTAATCCCTGTTCGTAGAACTTGTTTATTACTTAATTTACCACACACACTAGGATTCAAGTAGCGAAAATGAAAATCTTAGGAAAATCCTACACAGTCTAGAAAGATCCCATGCCGAAAATACAATGCAAGGTAAATATAGTCATAAAATGTAAAAAAAAACGTAACACGAAAAAATATGACGAAAGTGCAGGTAAAAATCTCAACTGAAATTTCTGTCAGATATATTGACTCTGACAACATAAACTAAGTTATTGTATCTGAGAAATGTTTCGTGTCACCTGTATGACTCATCTGAACTTAAACCTCAAGATGACGTGGCTGTCACAAACACGAGGGAATTCCCACTATTACTCCAAGCTTATGCAGTTTGAAGTGAAAGCAAGCTACTGACTTGAACATTTAGTGCCTCAGCAAGTCGTCATTTACTTTTCGAAGTGTGCAGCCTGTCAAGGTAATAACACTATGCTGGCATCTGAATCTAGCCATTCGAAAACTTCCCTAATTTTCCGTGAAGATGAATGTATGTTTCCCTACGCTAAGACAAACCGGTGCTGGACACTCACCAAGATTGGATGATAAGCACAGTATTCCATCAAAGGTCTCTCAAGAATTAGAACGTCTCATTTCGTACTCTCCACTTCGGGGATCTAAAAGCGATTCAGTACAAATACGGCTGAAACAGAGCCTTGTGAACCATAAATGTTCACAGTAAAACCTCTCTCTGCATTCCCACAGGGCCTTAAGCACTCGGGGCGACACTCTATGCCCCAAGAGAAGAGAGTCTCCGTTATCTACCTGGAATTGAGTATATTATGAACTTCCCCCACTGTACTGCAGCCTTGCCTTGGACCAACACTGGTATCGGCCAATGACAGCGCTCGGTATATTCCGTACTTGCTTGCTCGATCCACCCAGAATTTTCCTAGTGAAGTTCTGCGTCGTAGTAACATCGCCTTCTCCCTCCTTGTCTTCCTTTCGTAGAATCGGCATCTGTGTTTTTGGTATTGCGTTTAAATTTCTCTAGGGCAAGTGTCTTTACATGTGAAGCCCACGCGCTATTCACGGCAGCACCATGTCATACGCTCGTTTACTAAAACTACGATGCTGAGGGTTTCTTTCACCTGCCTTAGAAATGCACAAAGGTGAGAGCCTGAGTTGCCCGTTGCTGCAAAAATATATGCATTTCTCTGCATGCAAATTAGGAAGGGACTATTAATACCGCGTACACTGTACATGAAGTCACGAAGTCACGTATGTGCCCATTGCTTATTGCACTCCGCTTTATGCAAATTAAGCTAATTATGTCTAAAGTATGGCTTTTGCCTTGTCAATAGAATGTGCATGTCATGGAGAATCGAATGTGTGGTGCTAAAATACTCTGCCACCTTACACAACTGAGCTGAGTAATGGAGCAATAGAACGCCCGTTTGTAGTAATTTATATCAGAACAAATAAGCCCTCGGTCACAAATATTAAGTCAAATTGACCAGGTTTAGAGGCTACTATGAGCGTCGTCTTCAGAATTGAACTAACTGTTCTAAAACATCTCTTTCCAGTCAGTACACACTTTAGTTTATTAATGTCTTATATACCTATTTATGTTTTAGAACAGTTAGTTTAATTCTGAAGACGACACTCATAGTAGCGTCGAAATCTGTTCAATTTTGACTTAATATTTGTGACCGAGGGCTTATTTGTTCTAACACAAAATAATTTATTTCTCCTTACGAAAATGTTTCTTGATGCACATCAGCGAAAGGACTGAAGTGATTCTGGACTGAAGAAGTAAAATCATCGACAATACTACCAGAGATATCGTATGCTATTATTATACAAAGATGACAGTCACAATTTTAGCTGGCCCATAAGAAAAGATAAAATATCAGACTAAAATTAACTCATAAACGATAAAGTGATTGACTACACAGAAATTACATAAAAGTAACAAGGTAAGTTGTATGATTGATTGCCACACTATTTACTGGTGGTTACACGAAAACCAGGTGCTTTTAAAACCTACTTTTACAATTCGCTCCCATGATGTATTGTCCGACAGTACATATATTTCTCCTGGTCAAAGCGAGTATTAGGGAGAGACGATATCAAACAAATGCTAGATTAGAACACAACTGAACATTCTATATCACTGTTCTGCAGTCCATTGATAGCCCAATAGAAGTATTTGTCTCGTGTTAAACGCACGAGACATAAATAAAATTATTGCATCTTTACGCACAAGGCCTGAAAACCTTATTGAACTGTTACAGAAATACCATGATTTCAAATACCTTACAAGTTTGCAACATTATGAAATACGAAATTATGCTTTACTCAGAACTCACCGCACATCTTCACAGCTGTAACGAAAAAGCAGCAAATGGGCACCATGTTATGAAGGACCATACGTCATCAAACTCGTATTACACTGAGGTTGTTATTTGTTCACGAATCATAGAACGAGTAAGATTCAGGGTTATCCCCATATAAAGATCTGAAGAAGTTTCAGTCTACACAAAAGCAGTAAATAAACACTATGAGGAGCATGTCCCAGTTACGAGGATATTCGTCGTACTGAGCGGCGAATGAACTAAAACGAATGAAATATAACATTTTTTGACTTTAGCTTAGAATGAACATTAAAATTGCAGCACCATTTATGTATCATTGATGCTAAAACAAAATGGTGGTGTGCTTTTGATAATCAGTGATCAGTCGTGTGTTGGGATGAAGAATAAGTACATCGTTTGTGATGTTGATCCCTGACTAGGTGCTAATCGAACATTAGGACAAGTAAATAACACTGCCGCTCAATATTACTTTATAATTATCTGTTTTCACATAGATATACAGGTACCAAGCAGAAGATGTGCAGCAGCACCAATTCACTGAATCTATGTTTTTCTTTGTTTGTTATAATGTCGAGTATTTTCTATTATATAGGTATATGGTTGCTTTCTCTGTGTACAAAGGTGTATTACAGACTTATTTCGTATGCCCAAAGCATTTTAATACTGTGACAGATATTTTGTGAAGAATGGAAAATTTGATTGCGAACTGATAAAGAACTGAGCAAATACTAAAGTGCCAGAGAATGACGTCCTGTCAAGAGATGAAAATATTTATACAGATACATTATACTGCTGCCATGTACCGTCTAATCACAAAACAGCGCAAGTATGCACGCAGTGTGTTAAGCTACTCATGTAGTGAACATCAGTAGTATATTTACACAAAACACTGATCACACGTGACTTGTAACCGGAGGCCCTTTCTTTTGCTCCTTTTGATGAGCATTTCTTTGTTTTGTAATTGATTCGCTTTTAACAATAGTTAACTTGTCATTTTGCACTCACGTACTTCAGGTAGTAATTTGTTGTATTGACTTTTTCCTAATCTAACGTTTATGTTTATGTTATTGAATGAAATACTATCTTCATGATGTATAATGGGATTCAAATAATTTTAATTTCACACTTTGACCCGTAAGGAAATTCGTGTGACAGGATGTTTCGTGAATTAAACAGGTTCATACGCACTTATACCTACATTCAACACACTCGTTGGGTGCAGTTTATTTGAGCATGTAGTGAACATCTTCTGTTTATGACACGTGATATAGTCTCTCAAACTTGATGTTGCATATCAGAGAAACCAACGAGTGAATAGATCCTGTTCTGAAATTTCCTAGACAAGCAGAGTTCTACGTAGAAAAGGTAAGAACCTTGTTAACTGCACTCACTCATCAAGCATATCTCAGAAAATCCCAGTATGACAAGAATATCAGTATTTTAATACGTGTCTTTGAACACACCCGTTGTTTTAACGCAGTTAGAGAAGCGTTAGTTTATACAGATATCTTATGCCATCCTACTGTGAGTCAAGATTTTTGTGTCGCCACAGATGCCTCGAACACACGTGTGGGCACATGTCTGTTTCAAATTGATCAAGAACAGGGTAAGCGAGAAGTAAAATTGATTCGCTTTGCAAGTAGAACTCTCACGGAGTGCGACAATTCTTATTCAGTGACAGAATTAGAAACACTGGTAACAGCATGGGCATCCAAAACGTTTAGTTACTAAATTTCCGGTAAAGAAATGCTGATCACCAAGCTTTGAGTATTTTTATCTCGTATACACTATTACACCCGCACTTTGTGCGTTGGGTATTGTTTTTACAAGAATATTCGTTTGAAGTAATTCACACAGCAGGAAAACAAAACATTGTAGCTGCCGCATTAATTCCATACGCATCATAGAAATGCATTCTTTCAAAAGACTCGTGTCACTGTACACATGTTTCATGAATCGCAGAGCCTTGTCACTGTTACATGTATGTGAATGGACGCTAGGGTGAGAACCAGAAAGACAACAAACATTGTGTGCGTGCACTGCTACCGTTCCAAGAGTTTATAAACCAGGCAGGCTGGCAGCGCTTGGGGACGTCACGCTACCCGTGTTTGACGCCATAACCTGTGACTGACGTCGTGTTCCGCGCTAGATGTCACTTCTCCGATGGACTCACAGCCAACACTGCTACACAAGTGCAAGGCGACATGTGTTTGGAATCAAGGTTCAACATCAAAACATTCTGTCGCTCTTATATCATGTTGGTACAGGACAAATTTGTGGCAAGGACTCCACAATGATTGGACCGAACACATACAGATCCTGTTTTTATCAAACAAGAAAAGGTAATGTATACGTATTGGCTTTCCTTTCTGATGAGTAAAGGGTGAATGAGTACTCACAATGAAGCATCGAATTGTTTCGTAGTCATTCAGGGGGCATTGTCAAGATCCTCTCTAAAACATGTTTTTCCATATTTCTGCATGAATATTTGTACCAGTATAAATGTCAACGATATTGTATATCAATGTCAGTAATAAAAGCATGGACAACCTTCAAAGCTTTTAAGGAACAGCTAGGAGAAGCCTGACTGCTCGCAGTTGCCTTTCTGCTTTCAGCATTGTGGGCTGCAGCCGTGTAAATGATTTCATAATGAACGTTCTTATTTTGAGTTACTTTTTTTGTCTTCCTTTCCTATTAATCCACTAAATTATTGTATAAGGAGCTCTGTTTTCACTTTTTCTAGAAGGAAAGATGCGATGCTTCGATGTGGCACCGATCCGCCATTGGCGCGATTTCATTACTAATTTACAGTGTTCAAATTTATATATCGTGTGCGCGGAACCTGTAACTATTCAGAGGAGAAATTCGAGTTTTTCAGATCAACCATACACCACGAAGTGAATACCCAATTGCAATATGCAGAGTACATTTTTTAAGAATTAAATCGGTAAACATCTTCTGATGCGCCGCTCCGAACACCAGTCAGCTATTACATTCTTCTTTCTGGTAAAAACGTTTTTAAATATTTGGGAGGAGATGTTGGAAGCCAACTCACAGATCCTACTGAGAATTTAGTAAGTAGTTTAGATAATTTTCAACACTAGAACCACTGACTATGTTTCAGTTAACATTACTGAACTCGGAGATTCTAATTTTGAAAAAACAGAAATGCAAATTTAAAATCTTTAAGAAGATATGTCTTTGAAACCATGTTTTGACACTTGAGGCATTTTTAGACTATGGTGGAAAGGAAAAAAATATCCCATTACCTTTGCTGTTGTGTTGAAAATTTATTCTAGTTTTTTCTCGACAGATCTTTGCGATGTCACATTTTTATCTGCGAACGAGAATTAATACCGATTCATACTGAGAGACTGCCATTTCGATGACGCACTAAGAACAGGTTGTCGGAGAGACACCAGACTTGCAGCGAACGTACTGTGCCTAACTTCGCATTAATTACGGAAGTTGTAAATCCAAGCAATTTTAATTGTAGTTCTTGGAAATACTTTTATAGGATTACATGTTTATAGTATCATCTGTAGTAATAATACTAAAATAGTGGTTGTGACGACCTTAGGCACGAGTTAAATGTGGCGGAGCACATGAGAAAGTTGAACATCACTGCTCTAAGGCATCCGACCGGTTGAGCAAAGTCCTCTGTCAAAAAGGTCATGATACAATTTGCCTGCAGAACTAAATTCATCGGAATGATTACAAACCTCTTATCGAACTCCACACCTCGTGTTGCCCTTAGTGGACGTTACACCAAAAAAATCCAGATCAACGGTTCACTAAAACACGAAAGCGCGATGTTCTGACTACTTCTTGCTATCTCTTTGGACCCCCATATCACGATTTTCATCAGGTACTCAACAGGAGAGAAACCGACAATCAGAAGAACATCTACTAAGCAAACTATGACGATATTAGCACATTCGTGTTATCCCCTGAAGAGATTAGAACAATCCAATAGCCACTCATGCAATAAGACAGCACATTTGGAGTCGCGGTCAATCGTCAAAAGGCAGTTTTGTTACCAACAGTAGCCACTAGTATACAGTAAAACTCTAAATTTTGAAAGTATCTGTGGGTGGATGCACGGTGGTACCTACAGATAGAGGGCTGGGACTTCCACGCAAAACGTGTGGCGTTTGTAATCCATGGCAGCTTGCTATCGGGAAACAACATCACAGTCAGACAGCACCACTACTGGAAAAACATCGTCCACAGTACGAAGTGGGATCAATGAACCCAACACGTCCACCGTTCAGAATGAACCTTTCCCAGGTATATTAAACTCCAAAAACCAAACATTCGTGCAGATATCCTTGAACTGCGATGAAGAAGCGAAAGAGCACTACAAACCCATCAGAATAAAGCCTAAAAGAAATAAAACGGACAAACACCCTAAACGTGAAACTTCCTGGATGATTCATACTGTGTGTCAAACGGAGACTCGAACTCGGGACCTTTGCCTTTCGCGGGCAAGTGCTCTACCAACGGAGCTACCCAAGCACGACTCACGCCCCGTCCTCACAGCTTTACTTCTGCCAGTACCTCGTCTCCTACCTTTCAAACTTTACAGAAGTTCCCCTGCGAAAGAAAGGATATTGCGGAGACATGGCTTAGCCACAGCCTAGGGGATGTTCCCACAATGAGATTTTCACTCTGCAGTGGAGTGTGCGCTGATATGAAACTTCCTGGCAGATAAAACTGTGTGCCGGACCGATTCTCGAACTCGGGACCTTTGCCTTTCGCAGGAGACCTTCTGTAAAATGGTTCAAATGGCTCTTAGCACTATGGGACTTAACTTCTGACGTCATCAGTCAACTACAACTTAGAACTCCTTAAACCTAAGTAACCTAAGAGTACCCGTGGTCTTGAGGTTGCGTCTTTGATTTATAATCAAAACGTCTTCGGTCCCGTGTTCGATCCCCGCCACTGCCTAAATTTTGATAAATAATCAGCATTGGCGGCCGAAGTCTTCCGGCATAAGAAGTCAGCCTCATTCTGCCAACCGCCTTGTCAAAGAGGGCGGAGGAGCGGATAGAGGTTCAGCACTCTCTTGTCCTAGGGGTGGGAAATTGCCGCTAAAGGCGGATGATTCAGCAATGATCAACGACATGAGGATGTAGAAGGCAATGGAAACCACTGCTTTAAGGACACGTAACGTGTATCCACAGGACATGTGGCCTGTAATTGAAGAAGTGCCATGATGATCTCTCCATTGGCAAAAGATTCCGAAGTAGTCCCCCATTCGCATCTCCGGGAAGGGACTGCCAAGGGGGAGGTTACCATGAGAAAAAGATTGAATAATCTACGAAAGAATATCGTTCTACGAGTCGGGGCGTGGAATGTCAGAAGCTTGAATGTGGTAGGGAAACTAGAAAATATGAAAAGGGAAATGCAAAGGCTCAATCTAGATATAGTTGGGGTCAGTGAAGTGAAGTGGAAGGAAGACAAGGACTTCTGGTCAGATGAGTATCAGATAATTTCAACAGCAGCAGAAAATGGTATAACAGGTGTAGGATTCGTTATGAATAGGAAGGTAGGACAGAGGGTGTGTTACTGTGAACAGTTCAGTGACTGGGATGTTCTAATCAGAATCGACAGCAGACCAACACCGACAACGATAGTTCAGGTATACATGCCGACGTCGCAAGCTAAAGATGAACAGATAGAGAGAGTGTATGAGGATATTGAAGGGGTAATGCAGTATGTAAAGGGGGACGAAAATCTAATAGTCATGGGCGACAGGAATGCAGTTGCAGGGGAAGGAGTAAAAGAAAAGGTTACAGGAGAATTTGGGCCTGGGACAAGGAATGAAAGAGGAGAAAGACTAATTGAGTTCTGTAACAAGTTTCAGCTAGTAATAGCAAATACCCTGTTCAAGAATCACAAGAGGAGGAGGTATAGCCGGCCGGAGTGGCCGAGCGGTTAAAGGCGCTACAGTCTGGAACCGCACGACCGCTACGGTCGCAGGTTCGAATCCTGCCTCGGGCATGGATGTGTGTGATGTCCTTAGGTTAGTTAGGTTTAAGTAGTTCTAAGTTCTAGGGGACTTATGACCACAGCAGTTGAGTCCCATAGTGCTCAGAGCCATTTTTTTGAGGAGGTATACCTGGAAAAGGCCGGGAGATACGGGAAGATTTCAATTAGATTAATTCATGGTCAGACAGAAATACCGAAATCAGTTACTGGATTGTAAGGCGTACCGAGGAGCAGATGTAGACTCAGATCACAATATAGTAGTGATGAAGAGTAGGCTGAAGTTCAAGACATTAGTCAGGAAGAGTCAATACGCAAAGAAGTGGGATACGGAAGTACTAAGAAATGACGAGATACGTTTGAAGTTCTCTAAAGCTATAGATACAGCAATAAGGAATAGTGCAGTAGGCAGTACAGTTGAAAAGGAATGGACATCTCTAAAAAGGTCCATCACAAAAGTTGGGAAGGAAAACATAGGTACAAAGAAGGTAGCTGCGAAGAAACCATGGGTAACACAAGAAATACTTCAGTTGATTGATGAAAGGAGGAGGTACAAACATGTTGCGGGAAAATCAGGAATACAGAAATACAAGTCGCTGAGGAATGAAATAAATAGGAAGTGCAGGGAAGCTAAGACGAAATGGCTGCAGGAAATATGTGAAGACATCGAAAAAGATATGATTGTCGGAAGGTCAGACTCAGCATACAGGAAAGTCAAAACAACCTCTGGTGACATTGAAAGCAACGGTGGTAACATTAAGGGTGCAACGGGAATACCACTGTTAAATGCAGAGGAGAGAGCAGATAGGTGGAAAGAATACATTGAAAGCCTCTATGAGGGTGAAGATTTGTCTGATGTGATAGAAGAAGAAACAGGAGTCGATTTAGAAGAGATAGGGGATCCAGTATTAGAATCGGAATTTTAAAGAGCTTTGGAGGACTTACGGTCAAATAAGGCACAAGGGATAGATAACGTTCCATCAGAATTTCTAAAATCATTGGGGGAAGTGGCAACAAGACGACTATTCTCGTTGGTGTGTAGAATATATGAGTCTGGCGATATACCATCTGACTTTCGGAAAAGCAACATCCACACAATCCCGAAGACGGCAAGAGATGACAAGTGCGAGAATTATCACACATCAGATTACCAGCTCATGCATCGAAGCTGCTTACAAGAATAATATACAGAAGAATGGAAAAGAAAATTGAGAATGCGCTAGGTGACGATCAGTTTGGCTTTAGGAAAAGTAAAGAGACTAGAGAGGCATTTCTGACGTTACGGCTAATAATCGAAGCAAGGCTAAAGAAAATTCAAGACACTTTCATAGGATTTGTCGACCTGGAAAAAGCGTTCGACAATATAAAATGGTGCAAGCTGTTCGAGATTCTGAAAAAAGTAGGGGTAAGCTATAGGGAGAGACGGGTCATATACAATATCTACAACAACCAAGAGGGAATAATAAGAGTGGACGATCAAGAACGAAGTGCTCGTATTAAGAAGGGTGTAAGACAAGGCTGTAGCCTTACGCCCCTACTGTACATCGAGGAAGCAATGATGGAAATAAAAGAAAGGTTCAGGAGTGGAATTAAAATACAAGGTGAATGGATATCAATGACACGATTCGCTGATGACATTGCTATCCTGAGTGAAAGTGATGAAGAATTAAATGATCTGCTGAACGGAATGAACAGTCTAATGAGTACACAGTATGGTTTGAGAGTAAATCGGAGAATGACGAAGGTAATGAGAAGTAGTAGAAATGAGAACAGCGAGAAACTTAACATCAGGATTGATGGTCACGAAGTCAATGAAGCTAAGGAAATCTGCTACCTAGGCAGTAAAATAACCAGTGACGGACGGAGCAAGGAGGACATCAAAAGCAGACTCGCTATGGCAAAAAACGCATTTCTGGCCAAGAGAAGTCTACTAATATCAAATACCTTCCTTAATTTGAGGAAGAAATTTCTGAGGATGTACGTCTGGAGTACAGCATTGTATGGTAGTGAAACATGGACCGTGGGAAAACCGGAACAGAAGAGAATCGAAGCATTTGAGATGTGGTGCTATAGACGAATGTTGAAAATTAGGTGGACTGCTAAGGAATGAGGAGGTTCTACGCAGAATCGGAGAGGAAGGGAATATGTGGAAAACACTGATAAGGAGAAGGGACAGGATGATAGGACATCTGCTAAGACATGAGGGAATGACTTCCATGGTACTATAGGAAGCTGTAGAGGGCATAAACTGTAGAGGAAGACAGAGATTGGAATACGTCAAGCAAATAATTGAGAACGTAGGTTGCAAGTGCTACTCTGAGATGAAGAGATTAGCACAGGAAAGTATTTCGTGGCGGGCCGCATCAAACCAGTCAGTAGACTGATGACCAAAAAAAAAAAAACAAAAACCTAACGATATGACACACATCCACGCCCGGGGCAGGATGCGAACCTGCAACCGTAGCGCTCGCGCGGTTCCAGACTGTAGCGCCTAGAACCGCTCGGCCACTCCGGCCGGCAGCTTCTGTAAAGTTTGGAAGGCAGAAGACGAGGTACTGCCGGAATTACAGCTGGAGGACTGGGCCTGAGTCGAGCTTGGGTAACTCAGATGGTAGAGCACTTGTCTGCGGAAAGCAAAGGTCCCGATTTCGAGTCTGGGTCCGGGACACAGTTTTAATCTGCCAGGAAGTTTTATAACAGCGCACACTCCGTTTCAGAGTGAAAATCTCATTCTTGAAACCCTCAACGTGATTGAGAACTATAATAGAACAATGCATAAGGCCCAAACTATCCAAAAGCTGTCTGGTGCTAAGTAGTAACTCATACAACTGCAGCAAACGGAAAGCCGCAACAAATGAATATCATTTCTTACACCTTTTGCGACACGTCCAGGAAATACGCGAGAATCGAGGACGTCATTCCCCGTGTGCAAGGGGAGGTAGCGCCTCCCTCTCACAGCTCGCTGAAAAAGGAAAAAGTATAATCTATTCATTGGCTTTTCTTTCAAGAAAAGATAGGAAAGTCGGTATTACGCCTGTTTTTAACAGGGAAGGAACTGACACTTTCTTATGACTACTTACAAGACGTCATTTGCCTTCAAACGTATTTAAAATACCCCATACACCCAAGTGCAGCACTCCCGCTCTCCACCCCCTCCCCCTCCCCTAACTAGACTATCGTTTTATTTGACACAATGTTCACTCACATCAACACAATTATCTATACCACCTTCGACGTAAATACAGTTTTAATAAATGGCTTCAAAACGTTCCAAACCTAAAACGAACAGCAACTGCCTGGATTGCTGCTCACACCACCCATGCAATTTTAATACTATATCGTTCAGATGGGCTGCAGTTTGGTGCTTACTTATGTAAGCAGAAGCATTTGGCTAAACGACGCCAAAATGTTCAAAATGGTTGCATCGTCTTAAATATCGTAATACCGACCGTTTCTCAGCGACTCCGACGACAATAATCCCTCCTTTTACAAGGATGCATAAAAGAGAGCTGAAGTTCACTACAAGAAAAAAATTGTAATAAAAGGTAGAAAAATAAATATAATCATATTAAAAGGTCAAAAGAAAAATATTTATACAAAAAAATTAAAAAAGCAATGGAAGAGCACTGCAAACAAATAAGGAAGAATACTACATGTACTTGTATACTCCGCAAGTGACTTTACGGTGTGGTGGAGGGTGGTTTGTGTACCACCGTATCCCCCTTTTCCTGTTCCAGTAGCGCTTGGTTCACGGGAAGAACGATTGCTGGTAAACCTTAATGTGGGCTCGGAATTCTTCAACATTTATTTATGTAAGGGACTGAAAAACAATGAACTCAAAACTGCGCATGAAATCATCTTTATTCTGATGGATTACTGGCTTCGATTAACAATCTAGCCGTCTTCAGACGATAGTTAAGAATGTATTATGATCTGAAGATGGGTATATTATTTGCAGAAACTAATAATCCATCCAAATAAAGTTTTTATCTGCGATATTGATTTCATGGGTTCTCAGTCCGTCAACATAAACAAAAATTTACAACAGATTGCGTATCTGCTGGTTGACCGTGTAACAAACTTGACATTCTAATTTTATCCTCGTGGTTTTAGCGAGATATACACAGGAGGAAGAAATTTATTGGTTGAGTCTTCTAGGAATCTAAGCTCTCGGAATTTTACACTACTGGCCATTAAAATTGCTACATCAAGAAGAAATCCAGATGATAAACGTGTATCCATTGGACAAATGTATTATACTAGAACTGACGTGTGATTACATTTTCACGCAGTTTGGGTGCATAGATCCTGAGAAATCAGTACCCAGAACAACCAACTCTGGCCGTAATAACGGCCTTGATACGCCTGGGCATTGAGTGAAACAGAGCTTGGATGGCGTGTACAGGTACAACTGCCTATGCAGTTTCAACACTATACCACAGTTTATCAAGAGTAGTGACAGGCGTATTGTGACGAGCCAGTTGCTCGGCCACCATTGACCAGACGTTTTCAAATGCTGAGAGATCTGGAGAATGTGCTGGTCGTGCATTATCCTGCTGAAATGTAGGGTTTCGCAGGGATCGAATGAAGGGAAGAGCCACGGGTCGTAACACATCTGAAATGTAACGTCCACTGTTCAAAGGGCCGTCAGTGCCAACAACAGGTGACCGAGACGTGTAACCAATGGCACCCCATACCATCACGCCGGGTGATACGCCGGTATGGCGATGACGAATACACGCTTTCAATGTGCGTTCACCGCGATGTCGCCAAACACGGATGCGACCATCATGATGCTGTAAACAGAACCTGGATTCATCCGAAAAAGTGACGTTTTGCCATTCGTGCACCCAGGTTCGTCTTTGAGTACACCATCGCAGGCGCTCCTGTCTGTGATGCAGCGTCAAGGGCAACCACAGCCACGGTCTCCGAGCTGAGAGTCCATGCTGCTTCAAACGTCGCCGAACTGTTCGTGCAGATGGTTGTTGTCTTGTAAACGTCCCCATCTGTTGACTCAGGGATCGAGACTTGGCTGCAAGATCCGTTACAACCATGCGGATAAGATGGCTGTCATCTCGACTACTAGTGACACGAGGCCGTCGGGATCCAGCACGGCGTTCCGTATTACCCTCCTGAACTCATCGATTCCATATTCTGCTAACAGTTATTCGATCTCGACCAACGGGAGCAGTAATGTCGCGATACGATAAACCGCAATCGTGATAGGCTACAATCCGACCTTTATCAAAGTCGGAAACGTGATGGTACGCATTTCTCCTCCTTACACGAGGCATCACAACAATGTTTCACCAGGCAACGCCGGTCAACTGCTGTTTGTGTATGAGAAATCGGTTGGAAACTTTTCTCATGTCAGCACGTTGTATGTGTCGTCACCGGCGTCAACCTTGTGTGAATGCTCTGAAAAGCTAATCATTTGCATATCACAGCATCTTCTTCCTGTCGGTTAAATTTCGCGTCTGTAGCACATCTTCGTGGTGTAGCAATTTTAATGGCCACTAGTTTGACAGTAAGACCATAGCGCGATGCAGAACGCCTCTCGTTCAGGATCTGCCAATTGAATTGGCTCAGCATGTCCGTGATATTTTCACTCGTACTAAATGAAGCTGTAGCGATACATGCTGCTCTTCTTCTCTATTTCCTCTACTAGTGCTACCTGAGGAGCTCTTTCTCGCGAGCAATATTGAAGAGTTGGCCGAAAGTGTGTTTTGTAAGCTACCTACTTTGCCGATGGACTACATTTCTTCAGGATTCTTCCAGTGAACCTCTGTCAGGCATCTGCCTTACGATTAATTTTATGAGATTGTTCCACGTCAAATCGCTTCGTAAGCATACTCCTAGATATTTCATAAAGTAACAGCTTCCACTGATTGTTCAGAAATTTTGTAATCATGCAGTAAATGCTCTTTCTGCCTATGTATTCGCAATACGTTTCATCTGTTTTCGTTGAGAGTCACTTGCGACTTCCTACAGCAAATGTCGATCACCTGTAGGTCTTCCTGCATTTCGCTACAGTTTTCTAACGTCGTGACTTCTGTGTATACAAGAATCATCCGCAAAAAGCCTCGTGGAACTTCTGACGTTGTCTACTAGGTCATTTACATTTATTGTGAAAAATAATGGTCCGATAACAGTCACCTGGGACACGACTGAAGTTACCTTTACATCTGAAGATTTCTCTCCGTTCAGAATGACATGCTGTGTTATGTTTGCTAGAAACTCCTCAATCCAGTCACATGGCTGGTCCGATATTACATACGCTCGTATTATGTTCATTAGGGGGCATTGCGGGACTGTGACAAATACCTTTCGGAAGTGACGGAACACGCTATTCGCCTGAGCTCCTGTATCCGCTGCATTCTGTGTCTCGTGGACGAAAAGAGAGATTCGGGTTTCACAAGGACGTTGTTTTCGGAACTCATGTTGGTCCGTAGGGAGTACATTTTCGAAAAATGTAATATTGCGAGACCATAATATACGCTCCAAAATTCTTTTTTTTTTTTGGTCATCAGCCTACTGACTGGTTTCATGCGGCCCGCCACGAATTCCTTTCCTGTGCTAACCTCTTCATCTCAGAGTAGCACTTGCAACCTACGTCCTCAATTATTTGCTTGACCTATTCCAATCTCTGTCTTCCTCTACAGTTTTTGCCCTCTACAGCTCCCTCTAGTACCATGGAAGTCAATCTCTCATGTCTTAGCAGACGTCCTATCATCCTGTCCCTTCTCCTTATCAGTGTTTTCCACATATACCTCTCCTCTCCGATTCTGCGTAGAACCTCCTCATTCCTTATCAGTCCACCTAATTTTCAACATTCGTCTATAGCACCACTTCTCAAATGCTTCGATTCTCTTCTGTTCCAGTTTTCCCACAGTCCATGTTTCACTACCATACAATGCTGTACTCCAGACGTACATCCTCAGAAATTTCTACCTCAAATTAAGGCCGGTATTTGATCTTAGCAGACTTTTCTTGGCCAGAAATGCCTTTTTGCCATAGCGAGTCTGCTTTTGATGTCCTCCTTGCTCCGACCGTCATTTGTTATTGTACTGCCTAGGTAGCAGAATTCCTTAACTTCATTGACTTCGTGACCATCAATCCTGATGTTAAGTTTCTCGCTGCTCTCATTTCTACTACTTCTCATTACCTTCGTCTTTCTCCGATTTACTCTCAAACCATACTGTGTACTCATTAGACTGTTCATTCCGTTCAGCAGATCATTTAATTCTTCTTCACTTTCACTCAGGATAGCAATGTCATCAGCGAATCGTATCATTAATATCCTTGCACTTTGTATTTTAATTCCACTCCTGAACCTTTCTTTTATTTCCATCATTGCTTCCTCGATGTACAGATTGAAGAGTAGGGGCGAAAGGCTACAGCCTTGTCTTACACCCTTCTTAATACGAGCACTTCGTTCTTGATCGTCCACTCTTTATTATTCCCTCTTGGTTGTTGTACATATTGTATATGACCCGTCTCTCCTTATAGCTTACCCCTTCCTTTTTAGAATCTCGAACAGCTTGCACCATTTTATATTGTCGAACGCATTTCCAGGTCGACAAATCCTATGAAAGTGTCTTGAATTTTCTTTAGCCTTGCTTCGATTATTAGCCGTAACGTCAGAAATGCCTCTCTAGTCTCTTTACTTTTCCTAAAGCCAAACTGATCGTCACCTAGCGCATTCTCAATTTTCTTTTCCATTCTTCTGTATATTATTCTTGTGAGCAGCTTCGATGCATGAGCGGTTAAGCTGATTGTGCGATAATTCTCGCACTTGTCATCTCTTGCCGTCTTCGGAATTGTGTGGATGATGCTTTACCGAAAGTCAGATAGTATATCGCCAGACTCATATATTCTACACACCAACGAGAATAGTCGTCTTGTTGCCACTTCCCCCAATGATTTTAGAAATTCTGATGGAATGTTATCTATCCCTTGTGCCGTATTTGACCGTAAGTCCTCCAAAGCTCTTTTAAATTCCAATTCTAATACTGGATCCCCTATCTCTTCTAAATCGACTCCTGTTTCTTCTTCTATCACATCAGACAAATCTTCACCCTCATAGAGGCTTTCAATGTACTCTTTCCACCTATCTGCTCTCTCCTCTGCATTTAACAGTGGAATTCCCGTTGCACTCTTAATGTTACCACCGTTGCTTTTAATGTCACCAAAGGTTGTTTTGACTTTCCTGTATGCTGAGTCCGACCTTCCGACAATCATATCTTTTTCGATGTCTTCACTTTTTTCCTGCAGCCATTTCGTCTTAGCTTCCCTGCACTTCCTATTTATTTCATTCCTCAGCGACTTGTATTTCTATATTTCTGATTTTCCCGGAACATGTGTGTACTTCCTCCTTTCATCAATCAACTGAAGTATTTCTTGTGTTACCCATGGTTTCTTCGCAGCTACCTTCTTTGTACCTATGTTTTCCTTCCCAACTTTTGTGATGGACCTTTCTAGAGATGTCCATTCCTCCTCAACTGTACTGCCTACTGCGCTATTCCTTATTGCTGTATTTATAGCGTTAGAGAACTTCAAACGTATCTCGTCATTCCTTAGTACTTCAGTATCCCCCTTCTTTGCGTATTGACTCTTCCTGACTAATGTCCTACTCTTTATCACTACTATATTGTGATCTGAGTCTATATCTGCTCCTGGGTACGCCTTACAATCCAGTATCTTATTTCGGAATCTCTGTCTGACCATGATGTAATCTAATTGAAATCTTCCCGTATCTCCCTGCCTTTTCCAAGTATACCTCCTCCTCTTGTGATTCTTGAACAGGGTATTGGCTATTACTAGCTGAAACTTGTTACAGAATTCAATTAGTCTTTCTCCTCTTTCATTCCTTGTCCCAGGCCCATATTCTCCTGTAACCTTTTCTTTTGCTCCTTCCCCTACAACTGCATTCCAGTCGCCCATGTATATTAGATTTTCGTCCCCCTTTACATACTGCATTACCCCTTCAATATCCTCATACACTTTCTCTATCTGTTCATCTTCAGCTTGCGACGTCGGCATGTATACCTGAACTATCGTTGTCGGTGTCGGTCTGCTGTCGATTCTGATTAGAACAACCCGGTCACTGAACTGTTCACCCTCTGCCTTACCTTCCTATTCATAACGAATCCTACACCTGTTATACCATTTTCTGCTGCTGTTGATATTACCCGATACTCATCTGTCCAGAAATCCTTGTCTTCCTTCCAATTCACTCCACTGACCCCTACTATATCTAGATTGAGCCTTTGCATTTCCCTTTTCAGTATTTCTAGTTTCCCTACCACGTTCAAGCTTCTGACATTCCACGCCCCGTGTCGTAAAACGTTATCCTTTCGTAGATTATTCAATCTTTTTCTCATGGTAACCTCCCACTTGGCATTCCCCTCCCGGAGATCCGAATGAGGGACTATTCCGGAATCTCTTGCCAATGGAGAGATCATCATGACACTTCTTCAATTACAGGCCACATGTCCTGTGGATACACGTTACGTGTCTTTAATGCAGTGGTTTCCATTGCCTTCTGCATCCTCATGTCGTTGATCATTGCTGATTCTTCCGCCTTTAGGGGCAATTTCCCACCCCTAGGACAAGAGAGTGCCCTGAACCTCTATCTGCTCCTCCGCCCTCTTTGACAAGGCCGTTGGCAGAATGAGGCTGACTTCTTATGTCGGAAGTCTTCGGCCGCCAATGCTGATTAATTATCAAAATTTAGGCAGTGGCGGGGATCAAACCCAGAGGCCGAAGACGTACTGATTATGAATCAAAGACGCTACCTCAAGACCAGATACTGAACGAGGTGGTTATCAAACAGGCGCGCTCTAGCTCGCAGGTATCAGGTGACATGCGTTCCTTTAAGATGTTCATGCTGTCCATCATGGGTACATTCACGTCAATGCTGACCATCAGATTCGTACCTGAGACACGCTTTCATATTCAATGTCAGCACTCCTCCATAGTATATTATTAACTAAATTAGTGCTCATTTAGCGGTTAGTAGTACACCCTGAGGAAGGTGTCTTGCAACAGTCGCCGAAACGTCGGAATTTTGTAGTTCACAATGCAGCCTCAAACCCAGAAGAATATTACTGACTATGACAACGGCCGCGGAAGCCTATATTTACACATTACAATGTACTTTTTATTTACATTATGTAATTGCAAATATCATCAGGGACACAATGAACGTACTGTTTGTACTGTATCTTCCAAAATGTGTTCATACTGACAGCCATCAAACTCAATGCAAGCATAACATCGGCGAACAGGATCGTGTGATACACCCTGACAGATACCCCTTGTGTGTTTCGAATCACATCATAGGCAGCTACGGTTCTGGCAAATAAGTCCATCTCCGTATCTACTGAGGTCTCGTACACAACTGACTTTAGGTAACACCATAGGAAATAATCATGGGGATTCAGGTCAAGTGACCTCGTAGGCCATGGAACACACTTCCCCTTCCAGTCCAGCGACTAGGAAATACTGTAGGGGTACTGCTCCATCGCATTATACTGTACGTCTTTGAATAGCACTGAGTGATGAATAGGTCTGTCGTTGATTCGTTGCACGTTCTCTCATGGAACAATGTAATACGATACAAGTAAAGCAAACAAAACCTGCATCATGACTTTCTGGTAATCAGGCTCGTCCTCCTTGCTTCCTTGAGCAAAACAAAGAATGTAAATTTAAAGTAACCGCACATTACGAGTAAATTTGTACGCATGGTAGCTGTAAATAAATTGGAGAACAGTAATGCTAGACAAAGCGGTCGACAAGTTTACTTCCACCTTCTTAAACTGGCTTCTCCGACCCCAGGTTCTCTGTCTCAAATTGTTTAGTTAAGCATTCTCTGCACCCTATTACATTTTTGGACGCTCTTCCGGAAACACCCTATATGTGTGTATAAGCTTATAGTCACTCTCTGCTACAACATGCGGCCAGTATCTAATTCCAATTTATCACTATGTTAGTGCTCTATTAATTTAATTGCTAATTACTTATGTGCGTCTTCTGTCATTTGCGTTTGTTGTCTGTTTTCTATTGTCGGTGTGCATCTGGCCTGAGGAATTTGTTCCAGTGTTGCATATCTTGTTGTTGTGTGAGGTGACGTCATCTGTTCTGATATTCTGTGTATAGTGCTGGAAAGATAGTGCCAGACAATGTGGTAAATGTATTACACATAATACGTTGTATATGGCGTTTTGAGTTAAAATATGTGCCTGTGTTGTCCTGTTTGCTCCGGGATACTGAACAACCTACGGATCAGGACAGTGTTCTGGGCTGGACAGGGAACAGATAAATTAATGCCAAACTGCTTACTTCGAGAACTAAGGCACGCGTTGAGTGTGATTTAAGAGAATTTTTTTTTTTTAATGTGTCTGTTTAGGAGATATTTGCTTCATATCATAGAGGATACATTAGTCTTGAACGAACTATGACAGAAGCCCGAAGGACTGGTAACGTACTAAGACATACATTGATACCACGAAATAGTGCCTTGATAACAGTTAGGCACTAGCCGAAATCTATATTTGCCTAATAAAACCTGAAAAGACAGGACGATTGATTACTGTGCTCTGTCGTATGAAAGTCGTATCACAGTAGTTGGTGCACCCACATTCCTAATGGAAGGTAACTTGATTTACGAGATAGCTTGTCGCCATCTTTAAATCTTTCTGTTTCACCAAAAACGTCTGATGCATTACAGCTTCAGTGGCTGTCATATGTTGCTGCAGGTAATCTCAGGTGAGGCAGAGAAAAGCGCATTGATACTTCTTTGAAGGCAATCCGTATTTTCGACAAGTCAGTAAACGTTTACATCCGAACTAAATGGCAGGCTATGGAAATAAATTAGAGACAGGCAACCATAAAATACACTGCAATAAGAGACATTTATTTCAGAACAATGATAATAAATTCAAATGTATTCTATTTCAGTCAAAATAAATAATTTTCTCGCAGGTAAATGTTTTGGTCCACTTTTTAAGAATAGTAGTAAAACCGCGTATGCAGGAAGTACATTTAAATATAACTATCAGTGTCGCTGTTATCAGTTTTGAAATTAGGTAACAGTTTAAACTCGGGTATCGAGGATCCTCCGTAGCTGCTAAGACTTGTTGAAAGGTATAATGAGAACTTAAGTTAGAGATATACAAATCCATGCACTGCGATAGCTATAGGCATATACAAATCCATGCATTGCGGAAGCAATCTTACGTCTTCTGCTTCTTGGCAGTCTAAATTTGAGTGCCGGGCTGACGCACAAATCCGCCCGTTGGAGTAGTACCCTGCAACAGACGCCACAGTTTCTATCCTGTCTTCACGTGTGCATAGATAGGTCTATGCACTCAATAGTTCGTAAAAGAAATGCATTCTACTTACATGGACGGATAACTATTTAGTCAAAATAGAAAATTAACTTTACTGCGTATCTAAACAACTTTTTTACATATTATTCTGATTTCATATTGGTACTTCTTGTAACTTTGTGTAAGTATGCCACTGATCATAGGCAAAAGCAGAAGTTGCCACTTGGGCATGTAAAGAAACCGAGAAAATTCCGGTCATATGTAACCGGATCTAAGGCACCCATACAGTCCCTCGTTGGCGAGTCTAGTGAGGCAGTTGAAGACAGCAAAACGAAAACTGAAGTTTTAAATTACACGTTCAAGAAATCGTTCACTCAGGAGAATCGTAAACGTCATTAGACCACCGGACTGACTCCCTCATGGACGGTATAGTAATAAGCATACCTGGCGTACAGAAGCAACTGAAAGAAAATAAATTACCATGTCCAAATGGGATACCGGTTCGATTTTACAAAGGATACTCTACGGCGTTGGCCACTTACCTAGCTTGCATTTATCGTGGATCTCTCGCCCCGCGCAAAGCTTCAAGTGACTGAAAAAAGCGCAGGTGGCTCCAGTATATAAGAAAGGTAAAAGAACGGACCCGCACAATTACAGACCAATAACCTTCACTTCTGTTTGCAGTAGAACCGCTGAACATATTCTCATTTCGAAAATTGTAAGCTTTCTTGAAACTGATCATGTTTGGTTTGTGGGGCGGTCATCAGCGCCCGTACAAAGTCCCAATTTTCACACAGTCCAATCTAGCCACTGGCACGAATGATGATGATGATGAAATGATGAGGACAACACCAAGAACAAGTCTCTGGGGAAACGAACCCGGGACCCAGTGACTCTTGAAACTGAGAAGCTTACGTGCACGAGTCAGCATGGTTTTAGAAAGCATCGCTCGTGCGAAACTTAGCTTGTCATCCATTGTGTCATTTGTGTTTATTGTCTGTTTTCTGTTGTTGGTGTCCATCTGGCTTGTGGAATTTGTGCCACTATGGATGGCGGACAACAGGCAAATTCCATATTTCTAGATTTCCGGAGCATTTGATACGGTGCCAAATTGCAGGTTGTTAACGAAGTTACGAACATTTGGAAGAAGTTCACAGACATGGGAGTGGCTCGAAGACTTCTTGAATAATAGAACCCAGTATATTGTCCTCGACGGCGAGTGTTCATCAGAGACAAGGGCATCGTCGGGATTGCCCCAGGGAAGTGTGGCAGGACTGCTGTTGTTCTCTATGTACATAAATGATTTGGCTGACAGGGTCAGAAGTAGTCTGCCATTGTTTGCTGATGTTGGTATGGTGTATGGTAAGGTGTCGAAGTTAACTGCCTGTAGGAAGATACAAGCCGACTTTGACAAAATTTCCAGTTGGTGTCATGAATGACAGCTAACCCTAAATATCCAAAAATGTAAGTTATGTGGATGAGTAGGACGATCAAACCTGTAATGTTCGGATGCAATATTACTAGTGCCCTGCTTGACATAACCACGTAATTTAAAAGCGTTGTGAGATGGAACGAGCACGTGAGAACTGTGGCGGGGAGAGCGAATATTCTTCAGTTCTGCTCAAGTGTTTGGGATCCGTCCAGGCCATATTGAAGGAAGACATCGAAGCAATTCAGAGGAGGGCTGCTTGTTTTGTTACCGGTTGGTTTGAACAACACGGAGATGCTTAAGGAACTCAATTGGGAGTCCCTGGAGGAAAGGCGGCTATCGAGAATATTTAAAGAATCGGCATTTGAAGCTGACTGCAAACAGTTTTACAGCCGCCAACATACACTGTGCTTAAGGACCACAAGATACGAGAAATTAGAGCCCGTACGGAGGCATATAGACACTCGTTTTTCCTTCGCTCTATTTGCGGATGGAACAGGAACGGAAAAGGGAAGTATTGGTGCAAGTTACCCTCCTACACGCACAGTACGTTGGTTTGTGGAGTATCTATGTAGATGTATACGTACTGATTTGGCGAAAGCAATTTGTTTAGTGGTGATCTATTTAGACGAAACAACAGTTGGCTGACAGATAAAAAAAATGGTTCACATGGCTCTGAGCACTATGCGACTTAACTTCTGAGGTTATCAGTCTCCTAGAACTTAGAACTAATTAAACGTAACTAACCTAAGGACATCACACACATCCATGCCCGAGGTAGGATTCGAACCTGCGACCGTAGCGGTCTCACGGTTCCAGACTGTAGCGCCTAGAACCGCTAGGCGCTCTCAGGTAACATTTGGAACGTTGATTATGGACAGTGACATATATCAGTCTATAAGGCATTGCTTAACATCTCTCTTAATGAAAGAATTGCATTCAACTGCGTCTCATTGGCATTCGAGTGGTATTCAGTCAATTAGCCAATTTCATTAGAACTGGGTTGACGCCTTTTTGAGGAGATACACTTGAATGTTCCAGTGAACTCATCCATTAAAACGGCCAAAGTGCCGTTTTTATCATTACTATTACTACAAATGAATATCTATTTAAGGTATGTCATTGCATTTGATTAATCAAATCACATTAATGTGTCTTGTATTCATGTGACGTGTAGGTAAAGATAAAGTTCCAGATTATGACCCAAGGTGGGCCAGTAGTGCCTGACCGACCACCATGTCCCCCTCAGGCAATGGCGCCATTGGACGTGGTGTGGAGGGCATGTGGTCCGCACACAGCTCTCCCGGTCGTTGTCAGCTTTTTGACCGTGGAAGAGACACTAGACGGTCGAGTAGCTCCTCAGTTGGCCTCACGACATGAGTCTTCCCTCCAAGGAAAAATACCTGGCAGCATAGGGAATCGAACCCGGGTGTTCCGGATGGCAGTTAGTCGCGCTGACCAGTCAGGTATGGAGGCAGACATTGTAAAGTGTAAGTAACGACCATTACGCTGTGATGGAATTCTTCTTCAAATTGAAGAAGTTGTAAGGGCCCTTCACAACATTTCTATCTCTGATACCATTCAGCTTTTGATTTGTGTATTCAGTTTTATTTATTTTTAAATGCTCAAATTACGTATATTGCCTTAAATACGTCAGTCTAATTGCACTTATATATACAGTGTTGACGACAGCACCCAGATAAAAAGGCTCTAGCCAGGTAGAAGACAAATCAGCAAGAAATATTTCTTAAATTACCATACGCTGGAAACTCACAGTCGTTGTATTATGGCCATAAAAAGACACCCAAACAGCCACGAACGCGTTGAGGTGTGTAATCCTTCCCCTCCTTCCTATTTGCACTCATTGTCCACATTAGTCTTTTATGAACATATGAAAGAAGCGAAGATTACAATAAACTTTCCAGTTTAGTTATCTTTTCACTTAGAGTTCGCTCCAGTTCTTGTCTAGGGGTCTGATTCTTGAAGCTGAAATTGTCACATTTTTGGTCCTCATTGCTGATTTGATCTAAATAAATTTGAAGATTGTTGTTGCAAAATTTTTGTTGTTGCCTCAATATGTTTCGTCACATTTTAGTGTATCACACAGTCTTTTGATTTTTCACATTAACAAAGCCGAAATTGCATTTTTCGCACAAAATACAAAAATGTGTCCGGTCACATCAGAGGCATGCGTACCACTGTCTCACTCAATGGGAATAACACCATTCCAAAGGGATACAAATTTTCTTTACAGATGAATTCCTATTAATTTCGATTATTATTTCATAAATGAATTTAGAAATAAACATAGTAAACAGTAATAGATTGCGTAATTAATAAGGGAAATTTTAAGTGAGCCAAATAATTCGTAATTTCAAAACTTAATGAGATAAATAATGTTAACTGTGCGTTCAGAACTAGTCCCTCTATGTTATAACATCCAAAATAAGTAATTCCTTTTCATGAATTTTAGCTTGATGTATAACATATTGCATATAAAATTATATGGAAGTTTACAGAAAAGCATCTGAGATAATAGCGACCTGTCCAAAATGCGAAAAATAATACTGGTATCGACAACTACCGTTGAGGAAAAATAATGTTATAGGACGATGTCCCGTTGCAACGGTTTGCAAATTTACTAGCCCTGGCTAATACTTCTTACCATAAAGCAGAAAGAAGATAATGGTTTCGGCTGAACCGTCAAAGCTAGGCATATTATAAATTTCTGTGCACATCTAGTTACGTTAGGTGCAAAGTTTCTGTAATTTCTACCGGAAAACAAACTCATTAAACAAACTATGTTGAAAGTAGATTAATGCCACTACTTTGTTAAATAAACTCGACGTACTACTGAAGAAACACTGCAGTAGTACAGCTGAGGTGTAGTACTCTCAGCTGCAATTATATTAATAATTAAATCTGAAGAACTCATGTTTTTGTTTTCGATAATGGATGAACTTTTATTTCAACAAGTGTAGCAGATCAGTAAGCGTGATCTAAGGCAATGCAGAAAAAAGGAAACAGAAATCACATTTTAAACATTTTTCTTTCTGAAATCAATTTTTTTATATTCCTGCCTCTAACATCTCCATTCCTGCCATCTGGCGAAAGATCACTATCACCCCAAAACTTTGGGCTAGCATGAAAGTCTCTTTCAATCCTCTGCGGCGTGATGGTACATCAACCTTCTATTGTGATTATTATTAAGAGGCAGTCCTAGGTTGCAGAATAGCACAGAGTAACATCACGCTCGCAGACAGTAAACAAAGTGCCGGAAGAAGTTTCCGGTGGCCGATTCACGCTCATACAGTGTATCGGAAACCAGCAATTTGTTCCGAGGCTATATTTACATTTTGAAAGGTTGATCTTAGTCTGTGCTGCTGTGACTGATGACCCACTTAGCACGAGATAACTTTATGGTGCCCGACCCGAGCTAAACGCGTCTTTTATGAGCCAGTAAATAGCATTTTACGACCAGGGACTGTCTTTTAATATTAACTAGCATCTGACGTCCAGCTGTCATCGACAATAATGAACATTTTCATACATCTACCGGTGACGGTCTTGGAAGTTAACTACTGCATCTCTAGTGACAATAGCCTGATCCATTATTAGCATGAAATATGGAAAACACAAGTGGTTAAGACACTGGTGAGGCCTTCGTATTACCCTGTGTAACATTCCAGACAAGCAGACGAAGGACATCAAGTTCGAGGACTTATCCTCTGTTGCAGGTTCAAGGTACTGTTTCGAAACGCCAGAGTACCTCTTTATGAAATTCCAGACCGCTCATTCTTCATCGCTCTCCTGTACTGGCCTTTTTCTTGGGAGGGGGGCAATCATGCCCACTTCTCTCAAGCAGAGGTCCACAGACATAAACGTACTGACTGTCAGTAGCCACCAGAGTGGGAAATGTGCAGCAAATCACCTTCTCCCAATCGCAGCACTGTCAATGACGGCACTTCGATTGTCTGCCAGTTCATGGTGTCTGCTGCGACGTTGCATTAGAAACGACGATTCTCGCTGAAACAAACAATTTTCATTCATACATTTGAAACCGCTAAAAATAATTGATTTCTGAAGTAATCGTTTTTCGAGTTTTTATTGTAATTATTTCCAGTATTAACTCAGACATCTAATAAAGACTGAAAAGTTGTAAGACTGGAGACTGTTTTAGAAAGCCATTCCAGACATATATAATCAAAATACTATATAAAAAGAAAATTTACAAGGGAATTGTCCAGTCTGACATGTTGAATCCTGCCCTGAAATGTTTTATACAGGTGCAGTACAGCAAAAGAAACACAATATCATAATTTTAGCTGTTATTCACACTGAAAACATTTTTCAAAAAATATTGAAATTTGTCAAATTCGTAGCTTGCCAGGCAGCCGGAGAAAAAGTATACACCTGCGACGGCACATCGGTAAACAGATAACATACCGCGACGGGATCGTAAATTGTAAGGCGAATTTCAGTTTACATTGATACCTTCTGGGACAATTGTTCACAGTTACTATTCACTCGAACTGCAGGCCATTTATTATCCTTAATAATTAGCAGTTGTCTTCGCGGTATCACCAAATGTTAACGACAGATATACAACTGAATTAGTTTTCTATGTGATTCCTTCACACATACATGCTAACAGCATGTGCCGTTGTGCGGGTTACAGTGTTTCAGATTAATGTGGAATCCAATAAATGTTTCAGCCCTGCAAACATGAAATACGTAGAACGTGGTCTGCAATCGAAATCCTACTTTTCTTAAAGATCTACAGATGTATTCTTTGTTAGTTAATTTCTTGGATACTCATTAGAATGATGTCAACATTTCGTTAGATGTTGTGAAACATTAGAAGAAACAGTAAATACCTCTGGCCATCGCGTGAATTGCGGTTCGAACGATGATTGTTGTGTACAGTCCACATCAAAACAGAGTACCATCCTGTTACAAAGAAAACGTTTACTGTAATAACTTTTAGTGACAAAAGAAACGCTCTAAATTTTCCGGTTAAGCAAAAGAGAGAAAAAACGTCTGTATGTAGGAAATGTGCAAAGCCAGTCTTGTTTCGTAAAATCTAAAATTTATTTGTATAAATGGAGGAAATATTTCCACGAACTACGAAATATGTGCCTAAATGAAACTCTGAAAATTGTGAAATGAAATCTGTTCAAAAGATTTTGAATTGCTCATGAGAGTCAGTACACTGTTACTGAGGAAAATCAATGACAGTAGTTTCTGGATTGAGTGGGATGAACATTACTGATTTACAGGCTTCTTCGACCTAGTTTAACAGATTCAGGACATTATAGCGGAAAGTATGTCGCAAAATTACGAAATTTACCTCAGGTAAACTTGTAGACGAGCTGCCATTAACAGATAACGCTATGGAGATGTTCGGCCCTGATGGAAAGACGAAGCTTCTTGTTATCCCGCAACATGCTCCGTATCAAGCCAGTCAGTCAGGTTTTGTGCAACCCGCGTTTTCGGTTGTGCAATCGATGTATTCTATGGCACATTTGTGTACAATCATACCAATGGTAAGTATCGCTGGAATCCTGTGTTTGCATCTCTTCTTCCTGAAAATCATGGCAAATTTGGACCAAAAATTAAAAGAAGGGCTATTTACTTGCAACAGTTCTGTAACCCATGCAGCAAGAGCTGGAAAATCGGGGAGAATAGTTTTCAATGTTACATCTAAAACGTCTTTCTAAAGCTTGCAGAAAGTTCATTCCTTTCATTCGCCTATTGACTTGGACATCAACAAAATCTCTGTCTTATGAAGACGACAAAACGACTCTTAATATAGTTCATATCTCACTCGGAACTAACAGCGTGAGTCAGGCAATCAACAAAAAAATTTCAACACAAGCTTTTTTCAGAAAATTGGAGGGCAATATAATTTCTGCTAACTCCTTGTCATTTCAGTTTTATCAGCCGAACAGTACTGTTAAACGTCAGTCGTTCCTACATTTTCAGTCTCCATCGCCACATATTATGAGCCTGATCAAGCATGCTTGGTGCGCAGTACACTATGCAGCGCGACAGTCACAGTCATTTCTTTCTCCATTCCATTTCTGTCTAAATAAAGCTAATACACTCCTGGAAATGGAAAACAGAACACATTGACACCGGTGTGTCAGACCCACCATACTTGCTCCGGACACTGCGAGAGGGCTGTACAAGCAATGGTCACACGCACAGCACAGCGGACACACCAGGAACCGCGGTGTTGGCCGTCGAATGGCGCTAGCTGCGCAGCATTTGTGCACCGCCGCCGTCAGTGTCAGCCAGTTTGCCGTGGCATACGGAGCTCCATCGCAGTCTTTAACACTGGTAGCATGCCGCGACAGCGTGGACGTGAACCGTATGTGCAGTTGACGGACTTTGAGCGAGGGCGTATAGTGGGCATGCGGGAGGCCGGGTGGACGTACCGCCGAATTGCTCAACACGTGGGGCGTGAGGTCTCCACAGTACATCGATGTTGTCGCCAGTGGTCGGCGGAAGGTGCACGTGCCCGTCGACCTGGGACCGGACCGCAGCGACGCACGGATGCACGCCAAGACCGTAGGATCCTACGCAGTGCCGTAGGGGACAGCACCGCCACTTCCCAGCAAATTAGGGACACTGTTGCTCCTGGGGTATCGGCGAGGACCATTCGCAACCGTCTCCATGAAGCTGGGCTACGGTCCCGCACACCGTTAGGCCGTCTTCCGCTCACGCCCCAACATCGTGCAGCCCGCCTCCAGTGGTGTCGCGACAGGTGTGAATGGAGGGACGAATGGAGACGTGTCGTCTTCAGCGATGAGAGTCGCTTCTGCCTTGGTGCCAATGATGGTCGTATGCGTGTTTGGCGCCGTGCAGGTGAGCGCCACAATCAGGACTGCATACGACCGAGGCACACAGGGCCAACACCCGGCATCATGGTGTGGGGAGCGATCTCCTACACTGGCCGTACACCACTGGTGATCGTCGAGGGGACACTGAATAGTGCACGGTACATCCAAACCGTCAACGAACCCATCGTTCTACCATTCCTAGACCGGCAAGGGAACTTGCTGTTCCAACAGGACAATGCACGTCCGCATGTATCCCGTGCCACCCAACGTGCTCTAGAAGGTGTAAGTCAACTACCCTGGCCAGCAAGATCTCCGGATCTGTCCCCCATTGAGCATGTTTGGGACTGGATGAAGCGTCGTCTCACGCGGTCTGCATGTCCAGCACGAACGCTGGTCCAACTGAGGCACCAGGTGGAAATGGCATGGCAAGCCGCTCCACAGGACTACATCCAGCATCTCTACGATCGTCTCCATACGAGAATAGCAGCCTGCATTGCTGCGAAAGGTGGATATACACTGTACTAGTGCCGACATTGTGCATGCTCTGTTGCCTGTGTCAATGTGCCTGTGGTTCTGTCAGTGTGATCATGTGATGTATCTGACCCCAGGAATGTGTCAATAAAGTTTCCCCTTCCTGGGACAATGAATTCACGGTGTTCTTATTTCAATTTCCAGGAGTGTAGTTACAGTGAACTTCCGCTGAAAGCATGAATTTTTCCTTTATCAGAAGTGCCTGGTTAAGAAAATGATTGTTTTCGTCATTTTTGTAACAACTAAATAGCATTAATAAGGAATTGCCCCATTGTTAGAAAATGATAAATCATTCAAAATTTACCATGAGAACTGTGCTACAGGAAATGTCATAAAATATTTTAAGTCAACAAACTAAAGTCCCAATGACTGGAGTCGTTCGTAAAGTGACATCATAGCTACCTCGATTTGGTTTCTTCTGCTTGTCACTTGTGTAACACATTTTCCGCAGTTTTGCTGCCAATATTCTAACCTGTGTGAGACCGGTTCTGATCTGTCTTCCTACCACAGATACACCAGGACGCTCTGTGAGTATTTTAGGAATTTGGTATTGAACCTAAGGCCTGCAAGGTAGGAAGATACCACCTCACACATGCAGAGTTCACAAAAGTGCAGTAGTACGGACAGTGATGTAATCAAACAATGATCTCAAGGTCGGTTCCAATACACTCCCTGTAAAGGAAACGTTATCGCTAACAGAAATTAGCGTATGGGTACAGGTGTAACTACATGGTATCAAAACATGAAAATCTTGGAGTTTCCTTACGACTTAAGTGAGGCGCAGTGTATGTCATATGGGGCGCCGATTGGTTCCCAGCCTTGTTCTCGTTAAGATTATTTGCTTCTTTCAGTCGCCCCTTCTATTGGTACCTGTAATAGTCAAACACCCTGCATATTTAAATGACAGTCTCACTTGTGTATACAGCCACAGGCGCTACTTAAACTAACAACGATGGGAGTAGTATATGTAAAGGGCTCATCGCAGAAATCAGCTGACTGCGTGATGTACAAGTAGTCCCAAGAAGCATGGTCAATAATCAGCGCTATGACAGGAGACGAAAAACTCTGGTAAACGTGGGCTCTGAAGTTGAAACCTCATAAGTTACGTTCACTTCTTCACCCTTGATATTGTGTGACTAATCTCTTTTATTGCCAGGTCTTTGGTTTCTAAATTTTAAGAGGTGATAGGATGGACCAAAACAATGAAAATTCACCCAGTAACATGGGCTCTAAAATGTATACTTTAAGACTATGAGTACTACTTTATCTTTGAAACACCGAAAGCCGGCCGCTGTGGCCGAGCTGTTCTAGGCGCCTCAGTCCGGAACCGCGCTGCTGCTACGGTCGCAGGTTCGAATCCGGCCTTGGGAATGGATGTGTGCGATGTTCTTAGGTTAGTTAGGTTTAAGTAGTTATAAGTCTAGGTGTCTGATGACCTCAGATGCTAAGTACCGTAGTGCTTAGAGCCATTTGAACCATTTTTAATAAGTTTCCTTTAATTTACGTCTGTGGTTTCAAACATTTTGTTAACGGATTACCAGTTTCGGTCTTTAATGACAATCATCAGATCTGTTTCGTAAAAACAAAGTCCTAATGTACTGCAGCCATAGTGGCATCGTCAAATGTTAAATGCGGAATCAGCACCAGCATCGTCAAATACATATGAATAACATCACATGCACGAGTCATGTTGTCAGTAGTACTAACGTTTAAAAACCAAACTATGGCTGCAGTACATTAGGACTTTGTTTTTACGGAACAGATCTGATGATGGTCATTAAAGACCGAAACCGGTAATCTGTTAACAAAAAGTTTGTGACCATAGACGTAAAGTAGAGGGAACTTATTACATATATGGGTCACTGTTTTTTCGCGACGATGTAGCAGCTTGTGAAACTAGTGCCATGTCTGAACCATTTTATTTTAAAAAAAATCGCGAAAGAAATCTCTTCTACTGCACACTCTTTCTTTCCCAGGACCAAAACAAGAAAAAAAAGTTTCGATAGCCTTGGGCTCTAAAATGCGTACATTAAAGGCTATGAGCAGTTCTTCATTTTTGATACCATGAAACAAATCTCTTCTACTGCAAGTTTTTTGTTTCTCACATTTTTGAGCGGTGATAGTGCCGAAATAAGCTATAAAAATATATCCAGTAAACATGGGCTCTAAAGTGTATACCTTAAGAGCGATGAGCACTTCTTGTCCGATACTGTGAAACTGAGAGGTGGTAGTATGAACGAAAACAAGAAAAACTGTTCAATAAACACGGGCTGTTAGCTGCTGAGACACACGTCTCTTCTACTCATGGCTCTTAACATGCACATTTAGAGCCTGTGATTACTGGACATATTTTTCTTGTTTTGGTCCATATCACTTCCTCCCAAAATATGGAAAAGAAGGAGCCTACATTAGAAGACCTATGTTTCACAGTATAGAAGAAGTACTGATCGGTCGTAAGGCATGCATCATAGAGCATATGTTTCCTACAGTTATTTGCTTCGAATGATCCTTCCAGCCTTATCCTTGGTATTTATCGTTTCTCCTAGGATTCCGTGTGAACGAGAGTCATTGTATATCCGTCATAGACGAAAGTGGAATCGTCCTTCAATAAATCTGACAGAACCTAATACCTCATACTGTATAGTCACTACGCGACGTCACTATAGTGTATAGTTACTATGAGAAAGTAAAACTGGCTTAAAACAGGGGTGCGTTACAGTACCACTGTTGTCCATAATACATGTTTGTGTTATGCTGGATGTAAAGCAGCATATCAAGTTATTACCACCCTTGATAACCTCTACGTGGAAGAGGCTATAAACGAAACGAAAGGACTTTTCGAAATGGGAATAGAAATGTAAGGGGAACAGATACCATTGGTAAGGTACGCTGACCACACAATTTTTCTCCCTGAATACTTGAAGGACTTAAAAGACCTGGCTGGTTTTTAAAAGACCTAATGAAACGAATCGACAGCATACTTAGGAAAGCGAAAATGAAGACTGGTAAGATAGAGAATGAAATGCGTAACATAAAGCAGCGTAAGAATTAATTTTGATATCTTAAAAGCCAGATTGCACAAGATAACTGAGACAAAGACGATAATTTTAAATGTATTGGCACAGTCGACAAAAATTGTCACTAAAGAAAGATGTCTACCTATAATAGATACGGTTACGGAAGAGACGATAAAATTCATTAAAGTAGTGAATCCCAAATTATAACAGTCAGTGCCCGACCGGTATATATCGGGCTTTCCACCCACAAGGGATCGCCAATAATTGCTTGTTCGAGGTCTGTGAAAATTCTTCCTCGAAACATCAGTGATAGTCAACGTCGAAGTACGGAGAAGAGCAGTATTTCCCGCTAAAGATGCATTACTGTGAAAGACTTATTATTGACACGGGTGCCGTTGCCAGTCGGCTTCCTGCGATAGGAATACACATCAGTTCTCTAAACGTGCGCCTCCATAAGAAACAAAACTGAGGTGTCAGCTTTCTTGCTGGTGTGCGATCATCCTGAAGCCTCCTGAAGACCCGTTGAGTGGGTTAGTCTGCATGCGTCAGATCGCGATCGGTCATCCTGCGGGAAAGAACTGTGAGAAAGCTTGCTGGACAGGTGTACGTGTAAATCCCTACACAACAACTAGGGGTTTTGGCTGTTTCGAGAGGAAATTTAAAACCTTGAATGAAAAATCAACAGGAGGAGAACTGACAGTGATGAATAGTTTATTGGCTGGCACTGATAAATCGTCAGCCAGACTTGGTCTCTATTTACCTTTGGAGAAGCACAGATCGCATGATGACTTCAGTTTACTCCTTGATGTTCTCATTTCCATTTCAGTCCTTGCTGGATTTCGTTCCTACACAACTATCTTCTTGAAAGGCAGTCTTCCAGCCCTCAGCAGGTGCTGCTTTCGTAATCTATTTCCAATACGGATCAGAGTTTTGAAGCTTCTGTCAAAGAGTCATTATCATAATTATCGTCATATACTTCAAATTCTGTTACTTGGATGCCACCTCAGTAATCCCGCTGCATGCACAACTTTGGAGAACCAATACCTTGCAACTCTATTACCTGAAGAATATACGCGGAAACCGTGCAGCAGTCGCCAGCGAACTGCTGAGCTTATCCACTTCGTCTGCAAAAAAGAAGTACACTATTCCGTCACCGACAGCTGTCAATCATCCACCATGCACTGCCCCCTCGCAGCGATGACGAACTTGACTACATCCCAAGACTTATGCCGCCGCAGGTCGACGACCACCGACAAACAATGTTGAACTGCATACGGCCGAGTGAAGACTTTGGTGAAATGTATGGGACATGTCACTTAGGAATTACATGAATAAGAGGTTCAAGGAAGCTAAAGCGAAATGGCTGCATAAAATAATTGAAGAAATGGGAAGACAAATGATTTTCGGAAAGCTTGACACAGCATACATAAAAATCGAAACAGCATTCGGTGAAATTAAACGCAAAGGTAGTAACATTAAGTGTACACTGCCAATTCTACTGTTAATTGCACAGGAAAGACGAGTTCAGTGGAAAGAGTACATTGAAGGTGAGACTTGGTACCAAGGTTGGGAGGATTGGGTTAAGGTTGTAGACAGGGCCGTAATCAATTGCTGTTCATTAGGTTTTTTTTTCACTCACTTACACTTTATTTAGAAACAATGACAATAAAAGGTGACAATAAATTAAGATGTGTTCCACGGATGAAGGCCTTAATGAGAGCCGGCCGGAGTGGCCGTGCGGTTCTAGGCGCTACAGTCAGGAGCCGAGCGACCGCTACGGTCGCAGGTTCGAATCCTGCCTCGGGCATGGATGTGTGTGATGTCCTTAGGTTAGTTAGGTTTAATTAGTTCTACGTTCTAGGCGACTGATGACCTCAGAAGTTAAGTCGCATAGTGCTCAGAGCCATTTGAACCTTAATGACAACAAATTCAAAACTATTTCTCGGCTGAATGCTCCAATAGTAATAATTTAAAAAAATTCACGGCTGAAAGTCTGAATAGCAATATTTAAGAACCAGTTAACTTCATCAACTTGCAATTGCAGTTATTAAAATTGGTTTTTGGGGGGGTGGGACGCTAACGTTGCTCCAAGGATCGACCTGGGAGAGTCCCTCAAAACTTCGCAAGCAATTAGAGAGGCAGCCAAGAGTTGCATTCACTTCACTAGATGGTAACTCAGACTAGTGGCAGTTTAAACGCATGGCCGATAATCATTTTCCGAATCTATCTAACGTCCGATGACCAATGCAACGACGGAATAACACCGTAACCGGTGTCAGCACTACGTCTTCGAACTCCGGTGTTTAGAGCATCCGGAAGCAGAAAGGAAACACTACTAGGAAACACAGTAGGAAAAAAAACAAAACACACCACCCGGCTAACAAATCAAGGAAGCTGTCGAACTACATGCCTTACCGGACAGCAACGGCTAGGCGAGGAAAAGTACACTGCCTTAACATACACTACGTTCCAGGGCAGGTTGGTTCAAATGGTTCAAATGGCTCTGAGCACTATGGGACTTAACAGCTGTGGTCATCAGTCCCCTAGAACTTAGAACTACTTAAACCTAACTAACCTAAGGACATCACACACATCCATGCCCGAGGCAGGATTCGAACCTGCGACCGTAGCAGTCGCGCGGTTCCGGACTGCGCGCCTAGAACCGCGAGATCACCGCGGCCGGCCCAGGGCAGGTAACTGGGCGTTAGTGTCACTAGGCAGGAAAAATACCGCTGGTTGATCTTCACAAATAATAACATTTAGAATGCAACAATTAATAATAAGAAGTGGAGGAAGGCTAATTAGTTTCGCCTTCCCCAAACGCTCCACTCTGATCTCTTCGTCTCGGTGACAGTGCGAGCAGCAACACGCAATGAAATAGCGAGATCTCACAATGGGTCCGGTTGAAAACGAGGTTGTACCCCTCGCGACTACAGCTCTTCCATCTGGCAGTGCATGCGTGCCGCCAGTGGTCCCGGCGTGTTCTAGGTTGCACAGACCTGGCTGCTCGCCTGTCCCCAACCGAACTGCCCACTCACTACACGGAAACACCACAACGTCGCCCCAAAGATAGTACCACCGTTACTAGATATCGATAACCACCGCTGCTGCCACCAGCGGACAGACAACGCTTCCAAACGGAATGGCGCTGGTGAACACAAGAAGAAGACGACAACCGTAACTATACCAACTAAACGATGCAACGGCACCAACGTGAGCAACAGCACGGCTCTGTCTCTATGAGGGAGATATGCCTGATGAGATATGTCTGATGATGTGACAGAATAAGAAAGATAAGTCGATGTAGAACGATAGAAGATCCAGTATTACAATAAGGATTCAAAAGAGCTTTGGAAGACTTAAGATCAAAAAAGGCACTGCATTTGGATAACTTTTCATCAGAATTTCTAAAATACCTGGGGAGAAGTGCCAGCAAAACGACTACTCATGTTGGTGTGTAGAATACATCAATTTGGTGATATACCGTCTGACTTTCGGAAAACATCATCCACACAGTTCCCAAGATTGTAAGAACTGAGCAGTGCAATAATTACCGCACAATCATCTTAACAGCTATGCATACAATTTACTGACAAGAATAACATACAGATTAAGGGAAAAGAAAATTCAGGATGTGTGAGATGATGATCAGTATGGCTTTAGAAAGTGTAAGGGCAACACAGAGGTAAGCTGACACTGCAGTCGACAATGGAAACAGAAATAAAGGAAAATCAAGACACATTAACCGGATTTGCGACTTGGAAGAAGCGTTCGACAGTGTGGAATGGTGCGGGATTTTCGAAATTCTGAGCAAGTTAGTGGTAGGCTATAAAGGCAGACAAGTAATACACAATATGTACAACATCCAAGAGAGAGCAACAAGTCTGGAAGACCAAGAACGAAGTCCTCGGAGCAAAAAGTGTGTAAAGCATGAATGTAATTTTTCGCACCTACTGCTCAATATGTATATCTAAGAAGCAATGATGGAAATAAAAGAAAGTCTATGCAGTGTAATTAAAACTCAAGGTGAAAAGATATAAATTATACAACTCGCTGATGACATTGCTATCTTGAGAGGAATTAAAAAGAATTACTCTATCTGCTGAATGGAATGAACAATGTAATGAGTACAGAGTATGGACTGAGAGCAAATCGATGAAAGATGAAAGTAACGAGAAGTATCAGAAATCAGAACAGCGAGACACTTAATACTAGGATCGGTGCTAACGAAGTAGATGAAGTTAAGGAATTCTCCTGCCTAGGGAGCAAAATAACCCATGACTGACAGAGCAAGAAGCACTGACAAAAGCGGAGATTCCTGGCCAAGAGAAAGTATACTAGTCTCAAACATAGGTGTTAAGTCGAGGAAGACATTTCTGAGAACGTACGATTGGAGCACAGCAATGACTATGGGAAAACCGGAAATAGAGAGCCGCGTATAGTGGCAGTGCGGTTTGAGGCACCATGTCACGGATTGCGCGGCTCCTTCCGCCGGAAGTTCATGTCCTCCCTCGGGCATGGGTGTGTGGGTTTTTCTTAGCATAAGTTAGTTTAAATAGTGTTTAAGGCTAGGGACCTTTGACCTCAGCAGTTGGCCCCTTAGAAATTCACACACATTTGTTTGAAAAGAAGAGAATCGAAGCAGTTGAGATGTGCTGCAAAAGTATGTTGAATCATAGGTGGAATGATAAAGTAAGGAATAAGGAGGTTATCCGAATCAGCGGCGAGAAAATGAAAACATGGAAAACACTGAGAAGAAGAAGGGACGGGATGGTGAAATATCACGGTATAACGCACTAGAGGGAGCTGCAGAGGGTAATAGCTATTGAGTAGGACGGAGACTGTAATACATGCAGCAATTATTGAGGACGTATGTTGCAAGTTCTTCACTGAGAGGAAGAGTGGCACAGAAGGAGAATTCGTGGTGGGCCGCATGAAGACTGGTAACTCAAAAATAAAAGTGACAAAACAGCTTCTCAGAGAACCAATTTGTGTCGGATCTGGGCACTGCAGGTGCGTTGAGACTATTTAATTAATGATTTTCCTCTATTTCTTGTTTTACAAAATTCACTTCTCAGTCACTTCGATATTTGGCACACTCTCCAATGAAGTGATCTACATTTACATCTACGTTGATACTCTGGACATCCCATTTTAGTGCCTGGCAGAAAGTTCATCGAACCACTTCCACAATAATTCTCTATTCCAATCACGTACAGCACGCGGAAAAAACGAACACGTATATCTTAAGGTGCTAACTCTGATTTCCCTTATTTTATTTTTTGGGTCATCAGCCTTCTGACTGGGTTGATGCGGCCCGCCACCTGTGCAAACCTCCTTATCACAGCTTTTCCAACCTACATTCTCTTTTATTTCTTTTACGATTTCGTCACATTTTTCCCGGAGCCATTTCGTCTCAGTTTCCCTGCACTTCCTATTTATTTCATTCCGAAGCGAGTTTCATTTCTGTGTTCCTGAGTTTACTGGAACATTTTTGTACTTCCTTCTTTCATCAATCAAATGAAGTATATCTTCTGTTACTCATGGTTTCTTCGCATTTACCTTCTTTGTACCTATGTTTTTCTTTCCAACTTCTGTGATGGCCCTTTTTAGAGATGTCCATTCCTCTTTAACTGTGCTGCCTACTGAGCTACTCCTTATTGTTGTATCTATAGCTTTAAAGATATCCAAGCGTATCTTGTCATTTCTTAGTGCTTCTGTATCCCACTTCTTTGACTATTGATTCTTCCTGTCTTATGTCTTAAACTTCAGCCTACTCTTCCACACTACTATATTGTGATCTGAGTCTATATCTGCTCCTGGGTACGCCTTACAATCGGGTTTCTGATTTCGAAATCTCTGCCTGATCATGATGTGATGTAACTCAATCTTGCCGCATGACCCGGCCTTTTCCAAGTATACCTCCTCTTCTAGTGATTCCTGAACAGAATATTCGCTATTACTACTACCTGAAACTTGTTACAAAACTCAAATAGTCTTTCTCCTCTATCTTTCTTTGTCCCAAGCCCACACTCTCCTGAAACCTTTTCTTCTACTCCATCCCCTACAACTGCATTCCATTCTCCCATGACTATTAGTTCGCCTCCCTTTACGTACTGTATTACCCTCTAAATATCTTCATACACTTTGTCCATATGTTCATCTTCAGCTGGAGATTTTGCCATATTTACCTGAACTATTGTTTTCGGTGTTGGTTTCCTGTCGATTCTGATAAGAATAACCCTGTCACTGAACTGTTCACAGTAACACATTCTTTGCCCTACCTTCCTACTCATAACGAATTCTACTCCCGCTATACCTTTTTCTGCTGCTGTTGATATTACCCTATACTCATCTGACAAGAAATCCTTATCTTCTTTCAATTTAATTTCACTGACTCCTCCTATATCTAGGTTGTACCTTTGCATTCCCTTTTCAGATATTCTAGTTTCCTTACCACGTTCAAGCTTCTGATTCGTTCAACGTTATCCTTTCGTTGATTATTCAATCTTTTTCTCATGGTCACCTCACCCTTGTTAGCCCCTTCCCGGAGATCCGAATGGGGGACTATTCCGGACACTTTTGCCAATGTACAGATCATCATGACACTTTCCAATCACAGGCAATATGTCCTGTGCACACAGGTTACGTGTCTTTAACGCAGTGGTTTCCATTGTCTTCTGCACCCTCACTGCTGGTTCTTCCGCCTGTAGGGACACGAGAGTGCCCTGGATCTCTTTTCGCTCCTCCGCCCTCTTTGACAAGGCCGATGGCAGAACGAGGGTGACTTCTTGTGCCGCAAGTCTTTGGCCGCCAGTGCTGATTAATTAATCAAAATATAAGTAATGGCGGGAATCCAACCCAGGACGTTTTGATTACTAATCAAAGACACTGCCCCGCCCCCCCGCCCCCATTTTTTCGATATAGTTCGTGACGTAGGGTCTGGACGGACGTCACAAGACATCCGTTTAAGTTGATCCTTGATTCTTTGACTCAGTTTTTTATTACAGGGAGCACGCAGCCCTCTGACCGAACACGCTGAGCTACCGTGCCGGCTGCCCCTAGACCACGGGTATGGTTGCTTTTCTGTGATGTTACAATGTGTGGTTCATATCAAACGATCCATCGAAGTATGTCTGACGTACGGCATAGTATGGAAGAGAAACGTGGATCACAGACAATCGAGGGTGGAAGAAACTGGAAGTATTTGAAATGTGCTGATATAGGAAAGTTAAGAAAAGGCGTAGACAGCAAAACTATGAACATCAGAAGTACCTTTACTGCAAGCAGTGACAGGTTAGAGGTGAATCATCAATACCGAACTTGGTACTGGAAGAAGCGAAAGTGGAGAAAATGTAGCAGACCCAACTGTCAAGACTTACAATAGAATATTCGAATCAGGTAATGGAGGCTTCTGGCTATATTATTTATGAAAACATGTGCACAAAATAGGAAATAGTGGATAACAACATCAACATAGCTGAAATACTACTTGCTCTGAAAAAAATATTCCTATTAGACCCTACACACAAACGATTTTCGTCTGGATTCAGTGGCGCTCTAACCTTGCCGTTGTGAGCAGGATGTTCTCTGAACAGGACGCTGTCCATCTTTAAAGTTATCCTTTTTCATCGCAGTCTCTAATAACCTTACTGTCGACGGGATGGTCCAATTGTATCCTCCTTCCTTTCTTCATCAGAAGGAATATTGTAAAGCCTTTGGAAACCTTACCAATGGCCGAAGCGTGTTCAAGATTGTTCATTGGCAACACAGTATTCTATCTAGAAGTATGAGAAGTGACCTAAAATTTAATATTTTGAAAGTACTGTTTTTCGACGTGGCACAGTAGTGTTTGGATCATTGGCAACGAACAAAGAATATCCCTTGGTGAAGTAGGCGGAGTGCCCATGGATGCTAACAGTCCGTCCTTCACATAAACGGCCACAACGGTGAACAACGTATTTACGCTCTAGACAATCTACCGCTACACGGCTACACCTCCCCTACCCCGTGTAATAACAGTCATTTGCGGAGCTAATAATGGAAACTGTCTGGCTGCCGCCGAGGCAGGTAAATTTCGGCGATGATGTCACGGAGACGACCTAGCACTGTGCCGCAGGCGACTGCATTGGAGGTTGAAGTCGTAAAAAAACCCGCCTGTAGGTTCGTTAAATGCTATACGATGCCGTGCGTCTAAGGGAAAAACAAGAAGAAGCCGTTTGGCAAGGGACCGATTCTCGTTAAGGAATGTTTGAGGCGGCATTCCCGTTGATTCTGCGATGCGTCTGCTTTTAATCGTATGTTAATGGTCAATTCCATATTCAGAGATGTGATCAAAAAATCCACGGGGACACCTGGAGGAAAGAGGATGACTCCTTCATTCAGGCCAGGGGTGAAGGTCTACACCTCCATCCGATTCGATGAACGTCATCTGTACTCTGACGTCTCCTCGTTCGAAATTTTAGAAATTTCTTCAGTTCCACATACTGTTTCAAAGTGTTTCCAGATAAATTCTGATACGCAAATATTACTATGAGTTTTTTCTGTGTGTACACCTGAACACGCTACGAGGGAAGAAAGCCAGTGTTGGTACGTAGGCGTCACAGTATGATTGTCCAGCAACGCGTTCCTTTACGTAAAGTTTCAGAAGATTCGTTCCATTTCACAACACTCCATCTGCTCCGTGAGAGATTACAGAGGCTTGGGGGACACTTTTCTTTTCCTGAAGCCCGTACATATAAGGACTGAAACTAGATGTTTGCTTTGGAGCAAGTAGCGTATTCAAATGACCATTTGCGAGAACAAGACGGAGCACCACCATCCTGACGCGTGCATGTAAGATTGTAAGCGCTTTCCAGAAATTGTCTGCCACACCGATAGATCATCCATAAGAGTCGTATAGATATTGCATTCCACTCTTGGAATCCTAGCTCAACTGTCGGCCCGGGAACTGAGTGGTCAGCGCGACAGAATGCCAATCCTACGGGTCCGGGTTCGATTCCCGGCTGGGTCGGAGATTTTCTTCGCCCAGAGACTGGGTGTTGTTTTCTTCTAATCATCATCATTTCGTCCTCATCGACGCTCAAGTCGCCGAAGTGGAGTCAAGTCGAAAGACTTGCGAACGGTCTACCCGACGAAAGGCCCTAGTCAAACGACATTTTTTTTATCCTAGGTCAACTGTTGTGCAGGCTGTCCATGTAGTCCTTTTATCGTATCAAGAAATCATAACTAGGGAACTACTAGAGATAGAGAATCGTAGCTTTTCGTGAAATGTTTAGAAGCTCTCCAGTTTTGTTTCCCTTTCACTTTGTTGCATATTTGACTTGGCGTGAATCGAAATTGCAACAAACCAGGAGATGAAGCATTGTGTTACCTGGTATGCAGAATCCCAATCTGTGACAAAGGCACTGAAATTATCGACGCTAATGTGGGAGAGCGTAAACTACAAAAACGTGCATCATCGACTGATCAAAACCTAGATAAGCAGGGTCAAAGACTTTCCTCGAGTAGATATCAACCTATGTGTCAAGCATGTGTTGAGAGAGTGCCAGCTGCAGTTCAATGCATCCCCCAGAAATCAATTGGTCGTGCATCACGCGAAATCCAGGAAGCAAGTTTAAGATCAGCAGTTACATCTTTTTGCTTTCAAAGCGCAAATGGTCAAAGCAGTCAGCCAAACCTCTACAATATGCATTCCATACTGGATTCCATAGATGGTGACAGTGACTACCTGAAAAAGTGCCTGTCAGTCGATCCACATTTCTGGACGTGTGGATCGGCACATTAACGTTTGAGTCTCCGAAGAAGCACACAGCACATCTGCACACTTCAGTGATACATGACTGATGAGACGATAACTTCCATACCACAATACTATACAAGGTGGTACAAGAAAATTAAAATTAAAATTAATGGAAGTCCATGTGACGGTATTAGCCGTTTATTGTAGTCCAATCTAGGACCAACAACCAGTTTGAACCTTAAAGGTGCATCCTCATATGCATTTTTGCATAAAAGAACTACAATCTTTGAACAATAAAATATCGTAAAGGAATTTTAAAAAAAGCGTTATAAACTTTAACCGGAATTGCTATTCTATATAGGTGTTGCTAAACGTCGTTGTGTAAATAAATTACAAACATTGCTATAAAGGCAATATTATATACTACTGTTCGTCGTCAGTTTTCATGTCATTACTTACAAATATTCACTTCATGACTGATGAGAATTACGGTATTCGAAGGTACAGCTATAGACGAAAGTGAGTGATCACTTAACTGTTGTCATGAAACTTAAAAGCAGTTAAATACCAATGGTGCGCATCCTTAAATAAAACAGTAATCTAAGACAGTGTGGGTGTGGAATACCTGCAGTGAAGGAATGCGGCCTTTCCAGAACTCTTCGTCATTTGTTGAGATAATTAAGATAATTAGTCAAAAGAATTCGAGTTATAAAGGTCATTAACTATAGAGGAGAAAGCTAGTGTGACCAACAGCCTGGTATCACTATCAGTCGAGAAGACAGGCATCTTATCCGCATGGCTGTAACGGATCGTGCAGCCAAGTCTCGATCCCTGAGTCAACAAATAGGGCAGTTTACAAGACAATAACCATCTGCACGAACAGTTCGACGACGTTTGCAACAGCATGGACTATCAGCAAGGGGACCATGGCTGCGGTTACCCTTCACGCTGCATCACACATAGGACCGCCTGCGATGGAGTACTCAACGACGAACCTGTGTGCACGAATGGCAAAACGTCATTTTTTCGGATAAATCCAGGTTCTGTTTAGAGCATCATGATGGTCGCATCCGTGTTTGGCGACATCGCGGTGAACGCACATTGGAAGCGTGTATTCGTTATCGCTATACTGGCGTATCACCCGGCATGATGCTATGGAGTGCCATTGGTTACACGTCTCGGTCAGCTTTTGTTCGTATTGACGGTACTTTGAACAGTGGACCTTACATTTCGGATGTGTTACGACCCGTGGCTCTACCCTTCATTCGATCCCTGTGAAACCCCACATTTCAGCAGGATAATGCACGACCGCATGTTGCAGGTCCTGTACGGGCCTTTCTGGATACAGAAAATGTTCGACTGCTGCCCTGGCCAGCACATTCTCCATACCTCTCACCAATTGAAAACGTCTGGTCAATGGTGGCCGAGCATTTGGGTCGTCACAATACGCCAGTCGCTACTCTTGATGAACTGTGGTATCGTGTTGAAGGTGCATGGGCAGCTGTACCTGTACGCGCCATCCAAGCTCTGACTCTATGCCCAGGCGTATCAAGGCCGTTATTACGGCCAGAGGTGGTTGTTCTGGGTACTGATTTCTCAGGATGTATGCACCCAAATTGCATGAAAATGTAATCAAATGTCAGTTCTAGTATAACATATTTGCCCAATGATTACCGTTTTATCATCTGCGTTTCTTCTTGGTGTAGCAATCTTAATGGCCTGTAGTGTACTTGTGCATATGGTGAAAGTCACACTGAAGAATTGTAAAAGGTAAATGGTTCAAATGGCTCTGAGCACTATGGGACTCAACTGCTGAGGTCATTAGTCCCCTAGAACTTAGAACTAGTGAAACCTAACTAACCTAAGGACATCACAAACATCCATGCCCGAGGCAGGATTCGAACCTGCGACCGTAGCGGTCTTGCGGTTCCAGACTGCAGCGCCTTTAACCGCACGGCCACTTCGGCCGGCGTAAAAGGTAAATGTATTGATCGTAAGAGTGATTGTAAAAGTTATCTCAAGGCTGTATGTGAATGCATATTTCTTTTGAAAATAAAAACGTTACAAACCTAGGACCAGCTTGAAACGTATTCTTACTTTATAATGTCATTCACATGGAAGTTATAATCACGTGAAATCCTATGAACGTTCCTGAAACAACCTCGATATTGTCCACGATTTCACTGCTTCATGTTTCGGTGGTACAGTTTGTAGGATCTCGAATGAACTTTCTATCAGAATATTCACTCAGCCAAGTTGTAAACCTCCATTGATTAGAATATCGAAAGTGGGTTATCCACACAGTAGGAGTTTTTAGTTGGCGTTTGTAGTAGAACTGTTTTCTTTCTTGGTGAATTTCTGCTTTTTCTACATTTTTGTATATAGCTGACATTGATCAGATTGTGTGGGCTGGAAATAATGACCTGTATTGCTCAAAACGAAGAGAGGTTGAAATTCGGTGCACCATATTTCCTTATACGGGATTATTCAGCTGCTCCTACGTAAAGGTCTTATGCAACCCGCAACGCTTCTATGTACTATGTGCAAGATTTTAATTTTCTCTTGCACGCTATATGCAAACTGTTAGCCTTACAGACGTTTTTGTACGAAGTTTAATGAAGTTACATTTCGTACTGGGATACATTTTCACCAAATGCTATAGTTTTCCAATTATTTAAGAGAAACGTACGAAAGTTACCTTATCACGCGTTGTTCTTAAATAAGTAGAAAACTGTGGCCTCCTGCGAAAATATATGTCAGTATAAAACTGAATTATATTAAAGGTCCTACGAAAAGACCCCATTCACTATTTCTATGGGACAAATAGATGGCAAAAAGCGAGCAAGAAAATATGAAAAAGTTGTCCATAGGTTTTGAAGACATTGCAGGTTGTGTAAAACCCACCAGTACGGGTAGTTGACTCAAGCTGCCAACCGCAATGGGCCTCGGTTTCATGTTCTTTCAATGCATACATCGCCTTGAATACATGTTGAGGACATAACCCATGTTGTTTGGCTGTAGTCTTGTGATAACTTATGTTGGAGCACCACATCTCGTAGCTTGGTATATTTTAAAGGTTAACGCTGACATCACCAACTGGCTATGAGCACTATGGGACTTAACTTCTGAGGTCATCAGTCCCCTAGAACTTAGAACTACTTAAACCTAAATAATCTAAGGACATCACACACATCCATGCACGAGGCAGGATTCGAACCTGCGACCGTAGCGGTCGCACTGTTCCAGACTGTAGCGCCTAGAACCGCTCGGCCACCCGGGCTAGCACATCACCAACTACTTGCTTATAAAGTGTACATTGCCATCCACTCATTCTCAGTAATGTACCATTGAAAGAAGAAGTGTGTTTGTCGCTGAACATAACAGAGGAGCTGTCGAAAGTTTGAAGGCAGTTTCCTAATGGACACCTACGAATTTAATGAAACTCCTGACCTGGTCTTGAACTCAACAATATTTACTACTTTAGTGTCAATGAAACACACATTTGAAAAAGTAAATGTTATCAGCAAATCAGAAAACTGAAGGGACATGTGATGGAGTGCACAAAGTGACTGAACATGCAGTATTATAGTAACAGCTGTAACAGTGGTAGACATTTGCGATTTTCTGAATTGAATTAAGATGTGAAACGAGGCCATCGAATTATTTTGTTGAAACTGGAATAAAACATATGTCACCCCATGCTTAAATGGTGGAATATAACAAGGTAGTAAAGTATTATTCTTGATAGTAACTTGGATGAATGAGCTGTCAGGCTGATTGTGCGATAATTCTACACTTGTCGGCTCATGCAAGTTTCGAAATTGTGTGGATGATATTTCTGCGAATTCTGATGTTATATCGCCAGTTTTATACATTTTACACACCAGCGTGAATAACCGTTTCGTTATCACTTGTCCCAATGATTTTTGAATTTGCAATGGAATGTTACCTACCCATTGTGCATTATTTGATCCTAAGTCTTCCCAAGTTCTTTTAGATACTGATTCTAATACTGGATTTCCTATCCCTTCCCTGTCAACTCCCCTTTCCTTGTGTGTCTTGTCATCGCGTGAGTTCTCCCCTTCATAGCTGCCCTCAGTCTTCTGACTGGTTTGATGGCCTGTACTATGCCAACCTCTTCATCTCTGCCTGACTATGATGTAACCTATCTGGTCTCTTCCAAGTATACCTCCTCCTCTTGTGATTTTGAGCAGAGTACTAACTGGAATTTATTGCCGAACAGTCTTTCTCGTCCCTCATTCCTATTACCAAGCCCATAGTCTCCCCTAACCATTTCTTCTACCCCTTCCCGCCACATCCGCATTCCAGTCCCACCTCTACATCCTCTGACGGCGACGTCGGCATGTATATGTGAATTATTATTTCCAGAATGAAAATGTTATCTCAGTGTTGGTTCGCTGTCGATTCGGATGAGAAAAAACCTATCACTTAACTCTCAATAAAAATTAATGTCTGTCATACATTCCTCATAACGAATCCTACTCCCCTCGTACCATTTTCTGCTGCTTTTTGGTATTACCTCGTACTCGTAGGATCAGGAATCCTTGTCTTCTTTCCATGGCACTTCACTGACGCCAGATATTTAGAATGATCTTTACCATTTCCATTTTCAGTTTTTCTAGCTTCCCTACCACGTTCAAACTTCTTCTTCGGAGAACGCTACCCTTTCGTTCGTTATTGAATCTTTCTCTCGTGGTCACCTTGCCTTGGCATTTTCCTCCCGGGGGTCGGAATGAGGGACTACTCCAGGTCTTACGCCAATGAAGAGATCATCATGGCACTTTTTCATTTGCATGCCACGTGTCCTGTAGATGCACATTATGTGTCTTGATTGCAGGGTTTACGTTGCCCCAAGACAGTGCCCTGAAACTCTGTTCGCTCCTCCGCCCTCTTTGAAACAGCCGTTGGATGGCCTCTTGAAAGGAGGAGCTTAGTGATTAACGTCCGGTCGACAACAATTTCATTAGAGAGCGCAAGCTCGGATTAGGGAAGAATGGAGAAGGAAATCCGACTGGCACTTTTTCAAAGTAATTATCTCGCCATTTGCCTGAAGCGATTTAGGGAAATCATACGAAACTTAATCAGTAATGGCCGGTCGCGGGTTTGAACCGGCAAGGTGGATTCGTATGCCGGAAGTCTTCGGCTGCCATTACGGTGGTCTTTATTCAAAATTTAAGTACTGGCAAAGTTTAAACCCGAGACCCAAGACGTTTTGTTTGCTAGTCAGTTTCGATAACACTAGACCACGCGTCTAGATAAAAAACTATTTAATGTTTAATTGTCCAATAGAGGGTGAAAAGTATTTAAACCGACAAACTCTGGGAGGTTGTAGGGGATATCAAAACAAATATTTTTCCCTAATGTCATTTTTTCCTATGTGGAGTATTTAAACCGGTAGAAGAAGATTTCTCAGGCGCCAAATTAATTAAACCAACAAACACTTTTCCATTTTTTTATGACCAAGAGACAACACATTAAGACAACCCAATTTCAATTACAGTAGATTTTCTAAGATGCCTCCATTGACACTTAAACAAAGATTACACCATCGGATCATGTTCTGTCTGACACGGGAAAAAACCCCAGGAGTATCCTGAATTGTTCCTGCTACTGCTACTATCCGGGCAACCAGAAGAGGTTCTGATGCAACAGGAGTTGCATAAACAAGGTTGCGCATCTCTCACCACACAAAAAAGTCCTGAGGGGACATATCTGGGGATCGAGCAGGCCATGGTGAAACGCGTACGTTACATATGTATTCATTACCAGCGATGGCGAGGCATGACAGAATCTCTGACCAGAGAGTTATTTATCGTTGCTAGTCTGCGCTTGACCGCGCGAGAGTGGAGTTGCACTCTGTCTGCAGTATAGTCAGTCGGTAGTTGCGTGTAGCGAGCCGGCAGGAACAGTAGTTGTGTGTGAGGAGTCGGCGGCCGTCGGCATGGGACTCTGGTCACGGTTCTGGACGAGATATATGGTTATCGAAGGTAATGAAGCAGCATTGCGCTCAGCTAATAACATGTGTTAATTGTAATTAATTTGTTCAAGACTTGCCCAATAATAACTTTTTAAAGTAACTGTTTTAAACAAAAAGATTCATTTCAAGTTAAATAAAATTTCCCATGCATTCCCTCCAAGTATCAGAATTAAACATGGGCCAGAATTGCACGGAGCTGTGCCGAAAAACAAGAGCAGATATTGATGGAGTTTACTGATGTAAGAATTTTGTTTTTTTTTGTTTTTGTTTTTTTTTGTTCAGGTTTAATTATTGCACAGGGCCGAAGGGCAGCGCAGCTGCCCTTATAAAAATGTATTAGGTTCATTTTAGCGTTAATTTTGTGGGGACTTAACATTCTTGCACATTTTTATTATCATTGAGTTTTATTACTGTGGGGAGTTTACATTTGAGCCATTATTATTCTTTAATTTTGCAAGAAGGTTACGCTTAGCTCATTTATTATTATTCATTTTTGTGGGAAGATAACATTTCACGTAACATTGACTATCATACTCTTGCTGGGAGGTTACGATTTAACTATTTATTGACTTTTAAAATTCTTGCGGAGAGGTTACACTTGGCGACATTCGGACCAGGATCGTATTTCTTTGAGAATCTTTTGAGAAGTAGTCAGATATCTGCTCTTATTTACTTACAATAATTAGCATTTGGAGCAACGCTTTTACTAATTTTGTGACTTTCTTTCCTCAGATCATCGGCAATTCGTTGCTCTTTGTTGTATTTGTATTTGTTGGATTTTGCATTATTTTGTCTCATTTGTGAATAATTGTGACTAGTGTAAAATGCCGCGAAAGACTATTAATAGTGCATCGCGAGATATAATGAGTGAAATAACCGAATTAAACAACTTGACCGATAGTAATTGTGACACACAGTGTAATGATGACAATCCTCCGTTTACTGACAATCAATACGTACCGACCACTAATGTTAATTTTGATTCTAGTGATGAACAGACGAATTCAATTGTGTCCTCTGTTAATCTGACGACAATTGATGACGCGGGGCGTTCTGTTGCAATGAACGCTGCCCAGCTTGACACACCCAGTTTGGAAGTTTTACGTAATGAACAGACAAATTTCTCTAATGAAACCGAACAGTATAGTCAGAATGCGTCGGATTTACTTAATTTCGAGATGGTGACTAACAGTGCACATCCGATTAGCAAACCTTTTCAAGAATCACAGAATATCCAAATGGATACACAAAACGTGACAATTGCAGGTACGTCATCAAACAGCACAGAGAATAGAGCCGGTAATATTGATTTGGAACAAATTATGGCAAGGTTGCTACAGCAACAAAGTGAAAATCTCAAACAACAACTTAGTGAAGATCTCAAACAACTTAGTAAAAAAAATAGATAACAATTCCAAACAACAGAGTGAAGATAGCAAACAATTTAATGAAAATGTCAATCAAATTAGTGAACAGATCAAACAGTTTAATGAAAAACAAGACAACCTTAAAGAAGATTTCAGACAACAGAATGAAAAACAAGACAAACTTAGTGAAAAATTAGACAACAATTCCAGACAGCTTGGTGAACAGATCAAGGCCGTTGCCGCGCAGTGTCATGATACTAAAGAACAGTTACGCGAGGAAATTGAGACATGCGCTAGGAAAAGTAGCGAAGAAAGTAGATCTGTTGCTCAGGAATTAAGGGATATGCAAACAGCTACAACAGAAACACTTAGAGCCGAAATTAGTGCAGTCGGTAAACAATGCTCTGAAAAAGCAACACAATTACGCGACGAGTTTAAAGTAATGACAGCAGAACTTTCGCGCACAATGGATGCAAAGATTGACGCGAAATTTGACCAACAGAACACTCAAATAGACGAACGTTTTAATCTTCACCTACAAAACAGTGATACGCGTTTCCGCAAATTTATACAGGATCAGAATAAAGTAAAACGACAAGTAATGGACACAATCACAGCACAGAGACAGGAAGACAAACGTAAATTGTTCGCGAAAGCAAAAACATACGTAGACAACAATATTACTACAGTGTCCGACAAAATTAATACTATCGAACAGTTGAACACCGAATTACGTGATGAAATTTCTGATCTTAAATCAAAAACAGATACACACACAGTAGATATTCAAACAGTGTCCGACAGACTCGAACAATTAGAACTAACACAGGATTCCGATGACATTAAAGCTGTCGTTAAAAAACTCAACGAAACCACACGTAAAATGCAAAAACAGATTAATGCCTCTGACACTAAAACCGATGATCAGGTAAAAATACTGACTGAAAAATGTGATGAATTGGCCAGTCGTATTGACGTTATTGAAAGTAATAATGACAGCTAATCAGACGATACTGCACCGATTTTGTTTAACCAAACACCTGATTTCCAAAATTTGCAGCAGACAATCAATGAAATCGATTCGTCTAATAACACATTACGTATAAAATTGTCAAGTTTACAGCAAGAGGTAACAGAGATAAGAAATATTTCAGTTAATAACACGTCACAGCATACGGCGAATTCCGAACATTTCTCACACTCACACAGCCAGCGTAATCTAGGTAATCTACAGAGAGCACATGAGTTAGATTCCGAACAGTCACAGACAAATAGATTCTCTTACAATCCTGAACCTGTTCCGTTATACAGAGACGATAATTTTGACTACAAACATTTTCTATCTGTGAGAAAACTTAAAGTGTTCAAAAATGACAGAACACAGATTCACCCACTGGATTGGATACAACAATTTAGCTTTGCTGTTCCACCGCATAAACTTGCATTTATTTGCAGTTTTTTGGAAGGCGAACCGGCAACTCGTATGAGACCGATCGCGAGGCAATGCTATTCGGTAGAAGAGTTTCAGAATGCCTTTCTGTCAGCGTATTGGTCGAAGACGGCACAGCGAGGAATTAAAGATCAACTAATTAGTTTACCAAATTATGAGAACACAATTTTCCCAGTGTCACGCAATTTTTTGAGCATATGGTACAACAGAACCAGTACTTAAGTGAACCATATAGTGAATCTGCAATCATTCAATTACACTCCTGGAAATGGAAAAAAGAACACATTGACACCGGTGTGTCAGACCCATCATACTTGCTCCGGACACTGCGAGAGGGCTGTACAAGCAATGATCACACGCACGGCACAGCGGACACACCAGGAACCGCGGTGTTGGCCGTCGAATGGCGCTAGCTGCGCAGCATTTGTGCACCGCCGCCGTCAGTGTCAGCCAGTTTGCCGTGGCATACGGAGCTCCATCGCAGTCTTTAACACTGGTAGCATGCCGCGACAGCGTGGACGTGAACCGTATGTGCAGTTGACGGACTTTGAGCGAGGGCGTATAGTGGGCATGCGGGAGGCCGGGTGGACGTACCGCCGAATTGCTCAACACGTGGGGCGTGAGGTCTCCACAGTACATCGATGTTGTCGCCAGTGGTCGGCGGAAGGTGCACGTGCCCGTCGACCTGGGACCGGACCGCAGCGACGCACGGATGCACGCCAAGACCGTAGGATCCTACGCAGTGCCGTAGGGGACCACACCGCCACTTCCCAGCAAATTAGGGACGCTGTTGCTCCTGGGGTATCGGCGAGGACCATTCGCAACCGTCTCCATGAAGCTGGGCTACGGTCCCGCACACCGTTAGGCCGTCTTCCGCTCACGCCCCAACATCGTGCAGCCCGCCACCAGTGGTGTCGCGACAGGCGTGAATGGAGGGACGAATGGAGACGTGTCGTCTTCAGCGATGAGAGTCGCTTCTGCCTTGGTGCCAATGATGGTCGTACGCGTGTTTGGCGCCGTGCAGGTGAGCGCCACAATCAGGACTGCATACGACCGAGGCACACAGGGCCAACACCCGGCATCATGGTGTGGGGAGCGATCTCCTACACTGGCCGTACACCACTGGTGATCGTCGAGGGGACACTGAATAGTGCACGGTACATCCAAACCGCCATCGAACCCATCGTTCTACCATTCCTAGACCGGCAAGGGAACTTGCTGTTCCAACAGGACAATGCACGTCCGCATGTATCCTGTGCCACCCAACGTGCTCTAGAAGGTGGAAGTCAACTACCCTGGCCAGCAAGATCTCCGGATCTGTCCCCCATTGAGCATATTTGGGAGTGGATGAAGCGTCGTCTCACGCGGTCTGCACGTCCAGCACGAACGCTGGTCCAACTGTGGCGCCAGGTGGAAATGGCATGGCAAGCCGTTCCACAGGACTACATCCAGCATCTCTACGATCGTCTCCATGGGAGAATAGCAGCTTGCATTGCTGCGAAAGGTGGATATACACTGTACTAGTGCCGACATTGTGCATGCTCTGTTGCCTGTGTCTATGTGCCTGTGGTTCTGTCAGTGTGATCATGTGATGTATCTGACCCCAGGAATGTGTCAATAAAGTTTCCCCTTCCTGGGACAATGAATTCACGGTGTTCTTATTTCAATTTCCAGGAGTGTATGTATTTCTAAATTGCAACGATCATTAAGAGTGTCACTTTTAACGGGTCAGAAAAAAGAAAATATTTTGGCATTCAGGGATCTGTTGCAGCTTTTAGAAGTGCAGCAATCAGATTATTCCTTCGTGAACAAAAATTTTTCATATAACAACCAAGACCAACAAACTTATAGTAATTACGATCAACCACGCAATTTCAATAGCAAAGCTAATAGACGCTTTAGGAACGACAACCACCAGAACTTTGATAGCAGACAAAATTTTGATTATTAGTATCGACAAAATTATCAGCAGGAACAGGAACCACATTTTAGTAACAATAGAGGTTTTTCACAACAGCAGCAACAAAACCAGCCGGTTAGCTTACCTAACCAACAATGTAATGCACAAGGTCAATCTAACTTTAATGTTTCGCCGCGTGGACGTATAGTCCCTGGTACAACAAATAGTAACGCACGGCAGCAAAGAAACAACTACGTACAGAAAAAACAGTATTTCAATTCCTATCGCAATGCACCGTATAGGAATGACTATCACGACAGACGTAAAAATAATGAGGACAATTTTCAGCGTACGTTTAATAGCAGTCGGTCTTACCAGCAGCAAAATGATCAGCAACAACATATTCTCATGAATGAACCCGACAGTAGGTATCATCCAGAGCGTAATACGTCTGGAAGAAATAACAATACAGTTCAAATAGTGGAAATGAAACAGAATCCTCCGGATAATAATAACACGTCAGATAGAAACTGACTAGATACTGTACAGGTCGCATCTTCCAGTAATACAAGCACTACTTTTGACATGCAGAATGTTGTTCACGAAAATGTAATTACTTTCGACGACATCCGAGACACTCTTTTGCAGGAAAGACCAGTTGTTCAAAAAACCATTTCACATCCTGTCATCGAAATTAAATTTGGTTCATAGAAATTTTCAGCAGTAATCGATTCCGGATCACCTATGTCAGTAATAAATGAAGAAACTTTTAACGAGTGTAACAAAGAGAATACCTATCCTACATTAACATTAGGCAAAACGAAAGTGAAAGGAGCAGTGTACAGTAAAGGAGTAGATGTTAAATTACAGACACATTTATCATTTTGTATTGCAGGTCACACATTTCACTCAAATTTTTGGATTGTTCCTTTATTGACCACAGACGTTATTTTAGGTACTAATTTTCTGGTACAACACGACGCACATATTGATTTTCAAAATTCCTATTTAATGCTAAAGGATGAAAATGTACAATTGGCTTTAGAATTTCAGTACTCTTTATCTGCAGAAGAACAAACAATTAATTGTACAGAGGTCATTTCCGTATCACGTGGCATAGACTGTAATTCCACATTGTTCACGGATACGTACGTACATAACTATAATACTCCAGACAAAGCTGACTACGACGTAATGCAGATGATTTCTGATAAAGTTAAACAAAGCAGTACGAATACAGACGACGAACGCATGCAACTACACTAAGTTCTTTTACAGCAAGCTCCAGTTTTTGACAATGTTCCTGGTACTATGTCCGGTTTTATGTATGAATTTCAAGTCAAACAGCACGACACACTTAAAGCAAAGCATTATCCCATTCCATATATCCACAGAGAAAAAGTTACAAAAGAATTGCAAGATATGCTCGACCAAGGAATTATTGAACCGGCAGTTAGTCCGTACATAAACCCGCTCCATATTGTTAAGGTAAAAGATGGCTCACTTCGCCTCGTGCTTGATTCACGTCACATCAATGACATAATAATTATTTAAACAGATCGACCGCAGACACTAGTGGAACTACTACAGAAATTTCACGGTACTGCTATTTATTCTACATTAGATCTGAAATCGGGATTTTGGCAAATTCAGCTCCATCCGAACTGCAGAAAGTACACAGCATTTCTCTGTTTTGGTGACTGTTATCAAATTTGTAAATTACCATTCGGTTTAACTATTTCTTCAGCAGCTTTTATTCGCGGTTTGAATACAATTCTTCCGACAGAACTTAAAGACAGAGTTACAACGTACGTAGACGACATTCTTATTGCAGAAGCTGATTGGTCTGAATACAATCTAATTCCTGAACGACTGTTGCAAACTTTTCGTGCACAAGGACTCACAATGAATCTCAGTAAATCGCACTTTGCTAAAACTTCTATAAAATTTCCTGGACATATAATTTCAGCAGAAGGCATTGCGCCTGGCCCGGAAAAACTTCAAGCTTTACGTGACATTACTGTTCCTACGACGAAAAAACAACTACGCAGTTTTTTTGGGGTTAATTAACTTTTTTCGTAAATTTATTCATTACTCTGCTTTAGACACCCCCAGATTATGTCAATTGACAGGTAAAAACACTATTTGGTCCTGGGATACGCAAGCATACTCTGAATTTATCAACCTGAAACATGCTTTGTTGAATGCACCACTTTTATCGCACCCAGATCTTACCAGAAATTTTTCCATTGCTACCGACAGTTCGAACACCGCTTTAGGCGTACATATTTTTCAGGAGTTTGAAGAAGATGGCTCTACAGTAATTAAAAACATCGCATTTGCAAGTCCCATTCTGTCACCTGCTGAACGAAATTATTCTGTTACAGAACTAGAAACATAATGTGTTGTTTGGGCTTTTACAAGATTTAGGCATTTTCTTTATGGAAGACATACCACCGTTTACACAGACCACAGAGCGATACAATTTTTACTTTCGGCTAAATTCACACACGACAGATTAAGCAGATGGAAACTTTATCTGCAGGAATTTAATTTTACAATAGTTCACATTCCCGGCACACAAAATATTGTAGCAGACGCACTATCTCGTTCTCTCGGCAACAATCAGCAAGACATCGCAACCAACTTCTGCAAAGCAAATTTCAGCGTCATGTACCTTCAACAAGTGGCATTTGAAAATTTTATTTCGTCGCCATTACAGGACATAGCACAAGAGCAAAGGTAAGACAACGTGTGGAAAGAAATTAAACACCTCTGGCAAGATAGGAATAATGTTACGATTAGAAACCATTACACTGCACGCAATGACATTCTGTTTCGCCGCTTTCATCCTGACAGCAACAATTGGTTATTATGCATTTCTGATGAACTTGTTAACAAATTAATCTGGTATACTCATTTAAGTTACGCATATTACGGAACTAGAAAATGTTTTATTATACTGAGACAGAACTGTTATTTTACGATCATGGAGAAACGTATTCGACGAATTTTAGCGTCATGCAAAATCTGCCAGAAAGCTAAGTCTGACACAACTTCACATATTCCTCCATTATATCCCATTGTACCTGTTAAATTAAGACATATGGCCGCTGTAGACATTTTTGGTCCGATTCCCAGACCTAGTAGAGGTTGTTGCTATATCTTTGTCGCTGTTGAACTCACTTCAAAATTTGTTACCTTCACTCCGTTACGCAAAGCTACTGCGAAAACTGTTTCGAAAGCATTTGTAAAACAATTTCTATTTCATGTAGGGCATGAAATGAAAGTAATTTCCGACAATGTACCACAATTTCAATCTGCTATATGGACACTATGTTACGAGACAGAAACATTTCACCAATCTATATATCCAGGTATCATGCTTCTTCGAACCCTTGTGAACGATTGAAGAAAGAAATTGGTAATCTGTGTAGAATATACTGCCATAAAAGACATATTGATTATGACACACACATACACTCGTTCCAGGATGTAATTAATTCCATACCAAATGAATCCACTATGCTATCTCCGTCTGTTATACTGAAAAATGTGAACCACCTAACAAAATTAAGGAATTAGTAAACTTTCCTACATCTCGTTGACTACGACACCATGAAATAATTGACATTGCGCTGAACAACATCAACGTGCCGCAGAGCGCCGGAGAAGATGACAAAAACAGGTTTGTACACGCCGTGACTTTCACATTGGACACAAGATATTAGTACGTACACACTATTTATCCAACAGAGCAAAAGGTAGGTGCAGTAAATTTTAACGTCTATACGCAGGTCCATATCGGATTCGCAGAATTCCTCACCCCAATGTTGTACACGTCGAAACTTTGAGAACCAGAAAATCCAAAGGAAACCACTACTTATCCAACATTAAACCCTTTATTGAATGAAGATACTTTATGATTTGACATGCTGTAATGCCATTTGCTAATTTTTATGATCACGTATGCAATTATACTCACATGAACACTCACTGATGATTATCGTATTTTTTCTTGGCAAGTGCCCGGCAAGGTAAGGTTAGCAGGTCGCTTTTCTTGTCGTTACACATCAGACTGTGTACATTTTCCATTTTTTTATGTATGTATGATTGTTTTCCTGTTTTGTTTGTATGCACTATGAAATAGTTAAGATATAACAAACACCAGTTGACTATGACATTTTGCCTTATGATATCTCAACATCGTGATTACTTAATTTTTTTTTTTTTTTTTTTTTTTTTTTTTTTGCTGCTGCATTGTGATCCACTGGGTACATTTTGCCTCTGAACACTGAAAGGTGGCTACACTGAGCCACAGCGCCAGAGATTGCGCCAAAGAGTATTATTCCGCCGCCTCCACTGGCAGTGCTTGTCGAGATGTGGCAGTAGTCAGTTCTTGTCGAGAAGTCGTGGTGCAGAGTGCTTGTCTGATGTGGCAGTAGTCAGTGCTTGTTGAGAAGTAGTAGGAGTCAAGTCGTTGTTGAGATGTCGTCGTAGTGAGTGCTTGTGCAGATCTTGCTGAGAGGATATTGATAGCTGTGCTATTTGTGGCCATGTTGTATGCAGTTGTTTGATGGGCTAGACAGCAGATGTTCTGTTCGAATGGAGATATTGTAATGATCAGAGTGCTTTTCGTCAACATATATGAAGGTAAAAAAAATTCCTCTTTTTTTCATTATGTCTTAAACAATGCGTCGTCACAGGTTCAGTCAACAAAGCATCTGGCTCATGTTCTAGTATTAGAGTGTAATTCTGGTTTTCTTGCGCAATTATAGTATTTCCATTTTTTTTAATTACTTCAGTATAAATGGTATTTAAAATTTCTTGTCTTATTGAAGAAGAACCGTGCCAGATGTGTACGTTGAATCACACTTCCACACACAGAACAGTTACACTTGTGCTTTGGTTTCATACGTTTTATAGTTGCTGGGGACTTAATTAATTAATCGTGTTAACGGAAATTTTCTTTCATTCTTTGTTGTTATTCTATACAGTCAGACTGCGTACTAAAACTAGTCAGGGCCAACCGGATACGAGACTTCGTAATCGGACAGACAGGTACTTAAAAAATTAAAACCAATTTGCATTCATTATATTTAATTAAGCCCCCATGCACGTGGCGACCCTGCCAGGATCGTCCCTTGGAATTCTTCTGATTGTGAAAATAGCGGACAGTAGTATTGTTGTAGTAATTTGTAGTTTAGTAATTGTAGTCTGTATTGCATGTGTAGATTTGGTAATTGTCATTCTTCTAATGGTATTTTTTTTTTTTTTTGCAGAATTTAATTTTTGTTGTCTTGTCTACGGGTTTGACAATTTAGTGCAATTATTTCAATTGTTCGTCAATCGTGTTTGAGGGAAACATTTCGTGTGAATGGTATTGTTGGAGATAAAGAGTCATTGTGTGCAATTTTCGTACAGTGACGAGTTTTGTATGTTTTGTAAATGATTACGCGATCGATGAAAAAGGCAAAAATGATGGATAGTCAGAATGACGAAATTGTTGGCATGGCGAACTCGCCAACACAGGACAACAGTATGATGAATAATGAAGTTGAAAACAATTTAATAAGACTGTAAAATAGGCCAGAACCAGTTCAAAATTTTTCACAATCAAAAAATTTTCAGAATACGACATAAACGACAAAAGATATGGAGCAGTTAATGAGTGCAATATTAAATTTGGGATCACAGTTGGAATCTGAATTACAAATAGTGGGATCACAAATAGGAAGAATTAACACGAAGATGGAAACTTTGACAATATGGTTAGGCTCACAAATAGGAACAATTAAAACCGAGATGGAAACAATGGAAACACAGTTAGGCTCACGAATAGGGACATGTTTCAAAAACATGAAAGATGAATCAAAGAAAGAAATTAGAGAAGAAGTAAAACCGATTTTGAATGCTCACAATAATAGTTTAGTTTCATCAGAAATTAGACAAGAGGAACAAGACAGAGAACAGGAAGAAAAAGATCGCGTGATAGTACAAAAATTTTCAGAGTTAAATTTACAACGTGCACTCGATAAGGAAGAAATACTTGAAAGAATCGAGGAAGCCGTACCAAATGACAGAACAAATAACCTAACACAACAGTATCAACAGTTAACTACTAAATGTGTCAATACTGAATCCCGAGTCGCGACACTTATGGAAGACGTAAATAAACAGAAAGAAAAAATAGGTGACTCATCGGAAAGAGTTGAGGAGATTTCAGATAAACTGACAAGTCTTAGTTTAAATGGGGACAGAGATTCAGATGATACAGCACCATTGCCATTTGCAAAAACCGAAGAGTACCAGAACATAAACAAGCATGTTGAAAATCAGGGAAAATTTAATGGACGCGTTAAAAGGGAATTTGAGGCATTACAAAAGCAAGTCAAACAAATTGAAGGCGAGATCGTAGGAAAAGACAGCAGAAGAAATTTAGAATCACAGACAGCAGAGGCGTTTGAAGAAAATAATTTGTTTCATTTACGGGATGCATCAAAAGAGCGCCAGGCGCGCGAACTTGACAATAATCGACATTCGGACTGGGACAGATGCGGTAGGTCTTTGTCGCCACGAGGAGAAAACTTTGACTATAAACACTTGTTAACTGTTTGGAAATTTAAGATCTTTCGCAATTCTAAGAAAGACATACATCCATGTTAATGGTTAGGTCGATTTATGCACGCACGTCCACCAAATTGCCCAATAAGTCACAAACAGGAATTAATGTGCGGCTATTTGAGTCCTCAGTGGATTCACTACACTAAGTGAATATGTGCCGTAGCGTGCATAGGGCCCCGAGCTGTGGTGGTGCTATTTCCCTTTTAGTTTTTTGCACCGCTGCCTACTCTTTTACTATTCTTTGCATCTGTCAAAACAACTCTTCGACTATCAATCTATCTAGAGAGTCGTTAAAGAATAACCGGATATGACTATTTTACCCGAAAGTGATTTCGAAAATTACCATTTGTACTTACTGTACCTTCAGCAGCATTCGTTCGTAGTTTAAATGAAATTTTACCTGTTTATATTTGTGACAATATTATTTCATATGTTGACGATATTCTTATTGCTAAACGTTCTTGGAGTGAGCGCAACAAAATTTTGGATTCATTATTACGTATTTTTGCAAGAGTTGGCATTACAGTGAACTTGGAAAAATCTGAATTTGGTCGTTCTCAGGTGAAATTTCTTGGTCACATTACTTCTACAGAAGGTATTCTTCCTGATCCAGAGAAATTAGACGCTATTTGTAATTATGCTGTTCCTACCACAAAACGTGATGTTCGTAGTTTCCTTGGTGTCTGTAATTTTCTTAGACGCTTTGTTAGATTGGACGATTTGGGCACACCTCGTTTATGTGAACTATGTGGAAAAAATTCTAATTGGTGTTGGGATGAGGAAGCTCAATCAGAATTTTAACAACTTCGTGATGTTTTAGTTGCTGCTCCACTTCTTTCACATCCGGATTTATCTAAAGATTTTTGTTTGGCGATTCAAAGGCCTAGGTGCACACTTATTTCAAGAGATAGAAGATAACGGCGCTGTAGTGCAGAAAACTATTGCCGATCTGTTCTTGCCAAATGCAAATTATGTCAAAAGGCTAAGCCGCCAATTATTTCTCACAGAGCACCGTTGTTTCCTATCATTCCAGCTAAATTAAAGGACACGGCTGCAGTCGATTTGTTCGGTTCTGTGGTTCGTTCTACTAATGGTTTTGCGTACATTTTGGTAGCAGTGGAATTGACATCAAAATATGTGTGTTTTACACCTTTACGCAAAGCAACAGCTCGTTCAGTATCTAATGCTTTCATCAAACATTTTCTTAAAGAAGTGGGTCATGTTGATAAGGTTATATCAGATAATGGATCACAGTTTCGCTGTAAAATTTGGCTTCGTACTCTACGGCGTCGTAAGATTAAACCAATTTTCATTTCACTTTTTCACCCTCAATCTAATGCTTCAGAGGGATGGATGAAGGAAGTAAATAAATTGTGTCGACTTTATTGTCGTCAGAATCACAGAACGTGGGATCAGTATCTTCATATTTTTCAAAACATTCTGAATGAACACCCTAATGATTCAACTTCTTTACCGCCTATATTGATGTTAAAAAATAAAGCACCGACAAATCGCATTTCTGAAATCGTTCCTTTTCCGCCAACACGGAAACTGCGGCATTCTGAAGTTGTGAAACTGGCTCTGCAAAATATTGCATCTGCGGCTGCTAGAAGAGAGAAATCAGCTAAACGTCCTGGTCGTTTAAAAACCTTGTCAGTTGGTCAAAAGGTGTTAATTAAGTCTCATCGTTTGTCTCACAAAGGAAAAGGCTTGTGTCGCAAATTTTTTGTGCTTTATAACGGTCCATATAGAGTTCACAAAATTATTCATGATAACACTGTTGAAGTAGAAACTCTTAAATCTCGACGCTCTAAGGGAATACATCATATATCGAACGTTAAAATTTTTGTGGAATGACATAGTTTTGAGAAACTAACAGCTACATGTAAACATGCATAGAATACAAGGATACCGCGCTGTGTTTTGGCGGCAGCACATACTCAAAGCAACAATCAAGTCTGCGTGCCGCACAAGGCAGTAGTTGACCGCAAACAATTACTTCCTACGTCACGCGTACCTACAGCTGATCGAGCGCTCAGTGCGAATGCACTGACAGCCGTAAACAAATACACAGTCTAATTTCTCTGATTAAATTCAGTATAAAGCTATAGTGACTTTATAAATTATGTTATTAACGTTCATTATTTTTCTGGATACTGTTGTATAAAATATTTAAGAACTTCAGGTAAATTCTGTGTGTGTCCGACGTTAAGAGGACTTGCAATTGAGAAAATTTCAGGAAGAATGTAATTTCGAAGAAGAAAGTAATAAACTAAAAAGGTAACTATTAATTGAGTTTATTTTTCAGGTAACATATTTCCACTTGGTACGTACTTTAGACGTAATTTGCTGCTCGCGATTACGTGATTCATACTTTGTGTTAACTGATATTGACAATGATTGATTAATGAACAGGGTTGTTACTTGTGTATATTATGCATCGCTTGGCTGCACTGCTTTTTCACTGATGTCATATTTTTCTATTATGTACCTGCTGTGCTTATTTATTTAAATTGTAATTGTCACGTGATTAGTTGTGCTGATATGGTTATGTATGTAAGTTATACTTTGTGATTTATCTGCTTGCGCCTTCATGTTTACTTATTAAGATTACTTATGAACATTTATTTGCTTATGCTGATATGATGCTAATGACCTGTTTATTATGTAAGATATATAATTGTTGCTTTGCATATGGATTACATATTTACACATTTTTGTTTTGTTGTCATAACTACTCTTTAAGTTGGTAGATAGAAATGCTGATATACTGTGTACAAACATGGAGTTTAGGTCACACTATGGTATTAATTATATATTGTTCGCTTGGCAGAGCCTCGTTATAGGGATTTTGCTACATCCACTTGTTGACATTATGTTCGCCACTGGTATATTTACTCGCTATTGCATGTTTTGCTTACGCTTAGTGCCTTATATTTTAAGATAAGAAAATGAACTGCTATAATTCTACGAATGACATTGGTACAAGAAACTTCATTGAAGTCACATGAGCTGGAGGTTTTATGGAAGCTGTATAAATTTATGCTAATAGGAAGGAAGCTAAAGACATGACATACCAACACTAGGTTTAGACCATTGACAGTTATTACACTGCATTCTTGGTGAGCAATTGAAATGGCAAGTGACACTTGACACAAGAAATACTCCACATATTTGCTTCGAACTAAAGGCTGTTAGAGGTCTTGTATGCTTTTCTTTTATTTAATGATGGACAAGGTAACCAAAATGTATTTTATAATTCATAATGAGTAGAAGATTTGGGTCAGATGGATTACACAGAGGTTGTGTGTGGACATTGTGTCTTTGGATTGCATGGGATGATGAATTGAAATTGGCACTAGGATTTTATCTGTACTTGTTCAAGGAGGCTGACTAGAGGATAGAGTTGTTATGGAAGTGAAATGATATTGGTGATAAGGTTTATATGTGTCGATGTATTGAAGAGGTATTATTGAGGTATTGAGATTGTGTGAAGTTGATGATTATTGGAGTTTTGGTGGACAAGAGGTAAGGTAAATGATATGTATGATAAGGTTTATATGTATCGATGTAAGAGGTATTATTGAAGTATTAAGATTATGTGATGCTGATGATTATTGGAGTTTTGGTGGATAAGAGGTAAAGTAAGTGAGGAGCATATTTTTTTTGTTGGTCTATATGGAACAACGAGGATGAAGATGGCAGACTAGAACACTCATGTGGAAGGAAGATTGTCTACACACACACTTTGTTAAATCACTAAGCGGTATATACTTTTTTTTTGGAGAGAGGAAGCATTTGGATATCTTGGCACACTGACAGTTGTTCAGAAACCATACATTTTGATTTGGCTTGGCAAACATTGGTCTTGACATGATGACTATGACGTTGACTAACTATTATTGACTGTTATACACTGCTGCCACTACTACCTGATACACATGTCGAACATCAAATCTTTGACAGAATTGCATTTACACAGTTAACACTATTCAATTACACAGTGGTACTTAAATGTGGATGAAAGATGAGCGAGTATATTTTGTGTGTTTTCCTTTCCTAATCCCAAATAATTGGTACCGACCTATCTCCTAAATATTATTTTACTTGTTTGTTGTGGCTTGCACTGACACCCATAAATATTATAGGTTTACTGTTATTTGTGTACTGTAATAGTTAATATGACAATTATCTGATATCATTTGTGTGTTTGTTATAATTTGTATGTTTAGTGTAAGAGCATTGAGAATAATTTTGTAAAAGCAATTGTGTGTGCAGTCAAACTGTTGTTAATGCCTGCACCTGTTCAACATGATGGATGCCACTTGGAAATGTTTAATTTGTGCTAAAGAACTCTCATGAACTGTCTGATTAGTGATAGTGAATATTATGGACTGTTACCTGCACCTGTTTCATTTCTTCTGATAAACTCTGATGAACTGTTTGATTAGTGATAGTGGATATTATGGACTGTTACCTGCACCTGTTCAACATTAATGGGTGCCACTTAGAAATGTTTAATTTCTGCTGATAAACTCTTATGAATTGTCTGATTAGTGACAGTGAATATTATGGACTGTTACCTGCACTTCTTCAAAATGATGGGTGCCACTTGGAAATGTCTAATTTCTGCTGATAAACTCTGATGAACTGTTTGATTAGTGATAGTGAATATTATGGACTGTTACCTGCACTTGTCCAACATGATGAGTGCCTCTTTGAAATGTTTAATTTCTGCTGGTAAACTCTGATGAACTGTCTGATTAGTGATAGTGAATATTATGGACTGTTACCAGCACTTGTTCGACATTATGGGTGCCACTTGGAAATTTTTAATTTATGCTAATGAACTCTGATGAACTGTTAATTAGTGATAGTGAATATTATGGACTGTTACCTGCACTTGTTCAACATGACAGGTGCCACTAGGAGATGTTTAATTTCTGCTGATGAACTCTGATGAACTGTCTAATTAGTGATAGTGAATATTATGGTCTGTTACCTGCACCTGTTCAACATTGCTGGGTGCCACTGATGGAACTGCTTCTACTGAAATGATGTCACTTGTTAGTGTCTGCACCTGTCAACATTACTGGGTGTCACTAATGGAACTGCTTCTACTGAAATGATGACACTTGTTGCTGTCTGCACCTGTCCAACATTAATGGGTGCCACTTACAAATGTTTAATTTCTGCTGATAAACTCTGATGAATTGTCTGATTAGTGACAGTTAATATTATGGACTGTTACCTGCACTTCTTCAAAATGATGGGTGCCACTTGGAAATGTTTAATTTCTGCTGACAAACTCTGATGAACTGTTTGATTAGTGATAGTGAATATTATGGACTGTTACCTGCACTTGTTCAACATCATGAGTGCCACTTGGAAATCTTTAATTTCTACTGGTAAACTCTGATGAACTGTCTAATTAGTGATAGTGAATATTATGGACTGTTACCTGCACTGGTTCAACAATGCTGGGTGCCACTGATGGAATTGCTTCTACTGAAATGATGTCACTGTTGGTGTCTGCACCTGCTCAACATTGCTGGGTGCCACTGATGGAACTGTTTCTACTGAAATAATGTCACTTGTTGCTGTCTGCACCTGTTCAACATTGCTGGGTGCCACTGATGGAACTGCTTCTACTGACATAGTGTCACTTGTTGGTGTCAGCACCTACTCAACATTGCTGGGTGCCACTGATGGAACTGTTTCTATTGAAATGATGTCACTTCTTGGTGTCTGCACCTGTTCAACATTGCCGGGTGCCACTGTTGGAGCTGTTTAATTACTGCTGATGAAGTGTTATGAGACTGCTATTTGCACCTGTTGACAATTGCTGGGTGCTACTGTTGGAACTGTCAACTACTCTGAGGAGTGCTACTTGTTTATTGAACTATTGACAAGATTTCATGTGAATATTTGCATAAACTGATTTTTTGTGTATTTACTGTTTATGAAATGTTATGAGACTCTTACCTGCACATATTCGTCATTGCTGACGCTATTGATTGAATTGTTTAACCACATGATACTTGTGTAAACTGTTATGTAAAGTCACATGTATGCAAGCATTGGTATTCCCTACTGTATTTTATTTTAGGTTATTGAAGGGTCAGTGCAAAGCCAAAATTTATTTAGTTATGTGATATTTACTTATTAATATTATCTTTTATTTTTGTCTGTAATTTTTTTTTACGAATTTGGTGGTATTTTCACCATCAATGGTGGCAAAAATATCATCAAATTCTAGCCCGTGGAAGAAGGGCATAGGAAAGGTGGCTACACTGAGTCACAGCGCCAGAGATTGCGCCAAAGAGTATTATTCTGCCGCCTCCACTGGCAGTGCTTGTTCAGAAGTGGTGGTGGTTAGTGCTTTGCTGAGAGGATGTTGATAGCTGTGCTATTTGTGGCCATGTTGTATGCAGTTGTTTGATGGGCTAGACAGCAGATGTTCTGTTCGAATGGAGATATTGTAATGATCAGAGTGCTTTTCGTCAACATATATGAAGGTAAAAAAAATTCCTCTTTTTTTCATTATGTCTTAAACAATGCGTCGTCACAGGTTCAGTCAACAAAGCATCTGGCTCATGTTCTAGTATTAGAGTGTAATTCTGGTTTTCTTGCGCAATTATAGTATTTCCATTTTTTTTAATTACTTCAGTATAAATGGTATTTAAAATTTCTTGTCTTATTGAAGAAGAACCGTGCCAGATGTGTACGTTGAATCACACTTCCACACACAGAACAGTTACACTTGTGCTTTGGTTTCATACGTTTTATAGTTGCTGGGGACTTAATTAATTAATCGTGTTAACGGAAATTTTCTTTCATTCTTTGTTGTTATTCTATACAGTCAGACTGCGTACTAAAACTAGTCAGGGCCAACCGGATACGAGACTTCGTAATCGGACAGACAGGTACTTAAAAAATTAAAACCAATTTGCATTCATTATATTTAATTAAGCCCCCATGCACGTGGCGACCCTGCCAGGATCGTCCCTTGGAATTCTTCTGATTGTGAAAATAGCGGACAGTAGTATTGTTGTAGTAATTTGTAGTTTAGTAATTGTAGTCTGTATTGCATGTGTAGATTTGGTAATTGTCATTCTTCTAATGGTATTTTTTTTTTTTTTTGCAGAATTTAATTTTTGTTGTCTTGTCTACGGGTTTGACAATTTAGTGCAATTATTTCAATTGTTCGTCAATCGTGTTTGAGGGAAACATTTCGTGTGAATGGTATTGTTGGAGATAAAGAGTCATTGTGTGCAATTTTCGTACAGTGACGAGTTTTGTATGTTTTGTAAATGATTACGCGATCGATGAAAAAGGCAAAAATGATGGATAGTCAGAATGACGAAATTGTTGGCATGGCGAACTCGCCAACACAGGACAACAGTATGATGAATAATGAAGTTGAAAACAATTTAATAAGACTGTAAAATAGGCCAGAACCAGTTCAAAATTTTTCACAATCAAAAAATTTTCAGAATACGACATAAACGACAAAAGATATGGAGCAGTTAATGAGTGCAATATTAAATTTGGGATCACAGTTGGAATCTGAATTACAAATAGTGGGATCACAAATAGGAAGAATTAACACGAAGATGGAAACTTTGACAATATGGTTAGGCTCACAAATAGGAACAATTAAAACCGAGATGGAAACAATGGAAACACAGTTAGGCTCACGAATAGGGACATGTTTCAAAAACATGAAAGATGAATCAAAGAAAGAAATTAGAGAAGAAGTAAAACCGATTTTGAATGCTCACAATAATAGTTTAGTTTCATCAGAAATTAGACAAGAGGAACAAGACAGAGAACAGGAAGAAAAAGATCGCGTGATAGTACAAAAATTTTCAGAGTTAAATTTACAACGTGCACTCGATAAGGAAGAAATACTTGAAAGAATCGAGGAAGCCGTACCAAATGACAGAACAAATAACCTAACACAACAGTATCAACAGTTAACTACTAAATGTGTCAATACTGAATCCCGAGTCGCGACACTTATGGAAGACGTAAATAAACAGAAAGAAAAAATAGGTGACTCATCGGAAAGAGTTGAGGAGATTTCAGATAAACTGACAAGTCTTAGTTTAAATGGGGACAGAGATTCAGATGATACAGCACCATTGCCATTTGCAAAAACCGAAGAGTACCAGAACATAAACAAGCATGTTGAAAATCAGGGAAAATTTAATGGACGCGTTAAAAGGGAATTTGAGGCATTACAAAAGCAAGTCAAACAAATTGAAGGCGAGATCGTAGGAAAAGACAGCAGAAGAAATTTAGAATCACAGACAGCAGAGGCGTTTGAAGAAAATAATTTGTTTCATTTACGGGATGCATCAAAAGAGCGCCAGGCGCGCGAACTTGACAATAATCGACATTCGGACTGGGACAGATGCGGTAGGTCTTTGTCGCCACGAGGAGAAAACTTTGACTATAAACACTTGTTAACTGTTCGGAAATTTAAGATCTTTCGCAATTCTAAGAAAGACATACATCCATGTTAATGGTTAGGTCGATTTATGCACGCACGTCCACCAAATTGCCCAATAAGTCACAAACAGGAATTAATGTGCGGCTATTTGAGTCCTCAGTGGATTCACTACACTAAGTGAATATGTGCCGTAGCGTGCATAGGGCCCCGAGCTGTGGTGGTGCTATTTCCCTTTTAGTTTTTTGCACCGCTGCCTACTCTTTTACTATTCTTTGCATCTGTCAAAACAACTCTTCGACTATCAATCTATCTAGAGAGTCGTTAAAGAATAACCGGATATGACTATTTTACCCGAAAGTGATTTCGAAAATTACCATTTGTACTTACTGTACCTTCAGCAGCATTCGTTCGTAGTTTAAATGAAATTTTACCTGTTTATATTTGTGACAATATTATTTCATATGTTGACGATATTCTTATTGCTAAACGTTCTTGGAGTGAGCGCAACAAAATTTTGGATTCATTATTACGTATTTTTGCAAGAGTTGGCATTACAGTGAACTTGGAAAAATCTGAATTTGGTCGTTCTCAGGTGAAATTTCTTGGTCACATTACTTCTACAGAAGGTATTCTTCCTGATCCAGAGAAATTAGACGCTATTTGTAATTATGCTGTTCCTACCACAAAACGTGATGTTCGTAGTTTCCTTGGTGTCTGTAATTTTCTTAGACGCTTTGTTAGATTGGACGATTTGGGCACACCTCGTTTATGTGAACTATGTGGAAAAAATTCTAATTGGTGTTGGGATGAGGAAGCTCAATCAGAATTTTAACAACTTCGTGATGTTTTAGTTGCTGCTCCACTTCTTTCACATCCGGATTTATCTAAAGATTTTTGTTTGGCGATTCAAAGGCCTAGGTGCACACTTATTTCAAGAGATAGAAGATAACGGCGCTGTAGTGCAGAAAACTATTGCCGATCTGTTCTTGCCAAATGCAAATTATGTCAAAAGGCTAAGCCGCCAATTATTTCTCACAGAGCACCGTTGTTTCCTATCATTCCAGCTAAATTAAAGGACATGGCTGCAGTCGATTTGTTCGGTTCTGTGGTTCGTTCTACTAATGGTTTTGCGTACATTTTGGTAGCAGTGGAATTGACATCAAAATATGTGTGTTTTACACCTTTACGCAAAGCAACAGCTCGTTCAGTATCTAATGCTTTCATCAAACATTTTCTTAAAGAAGTGGGTCATGTTGATAAGGTTATATCAGATAATGGATCACAGTTTCGCTGTAAAATTTGGCTTCGTACTCTACGGCGTCGTAAGATTAAACCAATTTTCATTTCACTTTTTCACCCTCAATCTAATGCTTCAGAGGGATGGATGAAGGAAGTAAATAAATTGTGTCGACTTTATTGTCGTCAGAATCACAGAACGTGGGATCAGTATCTTCATATTTTTCAAAACATTCTGAATGAACTCCCTAATAATTCAACTTCTTTACCGTCAATATTGATATTAAAAAATAATGCACCGACAAATCGCATTTCTGAAATCGTTCCTTTTCCGCCTTCACGGAAACTGCGGCTTTCTGATGTTGTGAACCTGGCTCTGCAAAATATTGCATCTGCGGCTGCTAGAAGAGAGAAATCAGCTAAACGTCCTGGTCGTTTGAAAACCTTGTCAGTTGGTCAAAAGGTGTTAATTAAGTCTCATCGTTTGTCGCACAAAGGAAAGGGCTTGTGTCGCAAATTTTTTCTGTTTATAACGGTCCATATAGGATTCGCAAAATTATTCATGATAACACTGTCGAAGTAGAAACTCCTAAATCTCGGCGCTCTAAGGAAATACATCATATATCGAACGTTAAAATTTTTGTGGAATGACATACTTTTGAGAGACTAACAGTTACATGTAAACATACGGAGAGTACAAGGATACCGCGCCGTGTTCCGGCGGCGGCACATACTCAAAGCAACAGTCAAGTCTGCGCGCCGCACAAGGCAGTCGTTGACCGCAAACAATTACTTCCTACGTCACGGGCCTACAGCTGATCGAGCGCTCAGTGCGAATGCACTGCCAGCCGCAAACAAATACACAGTCTAATTTCTCCGATTAAATTCAGTATAAAGCTATAGTGACTTGATAAATTTTGTTATTAACGTTCAGTATTTTTCAGGATACGGTTGTATCAAATATTTAAGAACTTCAGGTAAATTCTGTGTCTGTCCGACGTTAAGACGACTTGCTATCGAGAAAATTTCAGGAAGAATGTAATTTCGAAGAAGAAACTAATAAACTAAAAGGGTAACTATTAATTGAGTTTATTTTTCAGGTAACATATTTCCACTTAGGTAGGTACTTTAGACGTAATTTGCTGCTCGCGATTACGTGATTCATACTTTGTGCTAAATTTCATGTTCTATGAATTTACTTGTGAAGCGACGTGCTTGCGTACATTAACTGATTTTGACAATGATTGATTAATGAACAGGATTGTTATTTGTATATATTATGCATCGCTTGGCTGCACTACTTTTTCACTGATGTCATATTTTTTTTATTATGTGCCTGCTGTGCTTATTTATTTTAATTATAATTGTCAACTGATTAATTGTGCTGATGTGGTTATGTATGTAGGTTACACTTTGTGATTTATCTGCTTGCGCCTTCATGTTTACTTATTAAGATTACATATGAACACTTATTTGCTTATGCTGATATGATGCTAATGACCTGTTTATTATGTAAGATATATGTTTGCTGATGTGCGTATGGATTGCATATTTACACATTTCTGTTTTGTTGTCATAACTACTCTTTAATTTGGTATATAGAAATGCTGATATACTGTGTACGAACATAGAGTTTAGGTCACACTATGGTATTAATTATAGATTGTTTGCTTGGCAGAGCCTCGTGGTAGGAATTGTGCTGCATCCACTTGTTGACATTATGTTCTCCACTGGTATATTTACTCGCTATTGCATGTTTTGCTTACGCTCAGTGCCTTATATTTTTAAGATAAGAAAATGAACTGCTATAATTCGACGAACGACATTAGTACAAGAAACTTCATAAAAGTCACATGAGCTGGAGGTTTTATGGAAGCTGTATAAATTTATGCTAATAGGAAGGAAGCTGACGACATGACATACCAACACTAGGGTTAGACCATTCACAGTTATTACACTGCATTCTTCGTGAGCAATTGAAATAATAAGTGACACTTGACACAAGAAATACTCCACATGTTTGCTTCTGTTTTGCCATAATTTTTGAAGTGGTGTACACACTGTGAAATATTACGATCATTAACACTACATATTCGTACTTACTTACTGAAAGTTATTCAAACTAAAGTCTGTTAGAGGTCATGTATGCATTTCTTGTATTTAATGATGGACAAGGTAACCAAAATGTATCTTATAATTCATAATGCGTAGAAGATTTGGGTCAGATGGATTACACAGAGGTTGTGTGTGGACACTGTGTCTTCGGATTGTATGGGATGATAAATTGAAGTTTGCACTAGGATTTTATCTGTTCTTGTTCGAGGAGACTGACTAGAGGAAAGAGTTGTTATGGAATGGAAATGATATTGGTAATAAGGTTTATATATATCGACGTATTGAAGAGGTATTATTGAGGTATTGAGAATGTGTGAAGTTGATGATTATTGGAGTTTTGGTGGACAAGAGGTAAGGTAAATGATATTGATGATAAGGTTGAAATGTATCGACGTAAGAGGCATTATTGAAGTATTAAGATTATGTGATGATAATGATTATTGGAGTTTTGGTGGATAAGAGGTAAAGTAAGTGAGGAGCATATTTTTTTTTTTTTTGGTTTATATGGAACAAGGAGGATGAAGATGGCAGACTAGAACACTCAAGTAGAAGGAAGATTGTCTACACACACACTTTGTTACATCAATAAGCAGTATATACTTTTTTTTGAAGAGAGGAAGTATTTGCATATCTAGGCACACTGACAGTTGTTCAGCAACGGTACATTTGATTTGGCTTGGCAAACATTGCTCTTGACATGATGACTACGACGATGACTAACTATTATTGACTGTTATACATTCCTGCCACTACTACTTGATACACATGATGAACATCAAATTTTGACAGAATTGCATTTACACAGTTAACACTATTCAATTACACAGTAGCACTAATGTTTTGCACTAATTCTACGTTGGTGTACCTTACAAGAACGTGGTGTTGACACGACATGCTGTCCACCACTGTAAGCGATGGAGATGTTATTATGGTCCCACTGTTTGGTGTACCTAATGTACTGCTAAAATGATAACATGGAATATTACTACGACATTTCAGTGTCTTGGCTACGCTGATAAATACTTCTGGGAAAAGAACTGCAGATTGTTTCCCTTGGTGTTGTGCTACAGTAGAAAGATATGGACTTTCAGTGCAGCTGCGTGCAACCTAAACTGCTACAACCATGATGCAATCCTTCCCTTTCCTATCCTAATTCTTGTAACATAGTGAAAATCATTTTTTTTGCTAATATGATTTGTATTCATGACCAATACACCTTTTTTTTGATATGCTGATATGTTCTGAACCACAGTACATGTGCACTTATGTCGTTTGTCAAGAGATTTGTACTCATTATGTCTATTTGTTGTGAATTTTTCAGTGCATGAGCACTTATGTCATTTGTTAATATGTTTTGTACTCATTGTATATATATATTTTTTGTCTTTGCCTGATATGTTCTGTACTCAGTGCATGTGCACTATATTTACTTCATGTTCTGCACCTATATATCTGTATATATGCTGTAATTGTAAAGTTAATTAATTATGAAAAAATTTGTTGCTCATGGCAAGTCCGAATGACTCACCATCGCTGCCAAATTTTTGACCCCCCAGTGGAGGGTTATGAAACGTACGTTCCATATGTATTCATTACCAGCGATGGCAAGCCATGACAGAATCTCTGACCAGTGAGTTATTTATCGTTGCTAGTCTGAGCTTGACCGCGCGAGAGTTCAGTTCGAGAGTAGTAGCGCGCGCGAGATGACTGTAGTTGCGTGTAGCGAGCCGGCAGGAACAGTAGTTGTGTGTGAGGAGTCGGCGGGCGTCGACATGGGTCTCTGGTCACGGTTCTGGACGAGGTATATTGTTATCGAAGGTAATGAAGCAGCATTGCGCTCAGCTAATAACATATGTTAATTGTAATTAATTTGTTCAAGAATTGCCCCAATAATAATTTTCTTATAAAGTAACTGTTTTAAACAAAAAGATTCGTTTCAAGTCAAGTAATACTTCCTATGTATTCCCTCCAAGAATTAAAATTAAACATGGGCCAGCATTGCACGGAGCTGTGCCGAAAAATAAGAGCAGATATTGAGGGAGTTTACTGATGTAAGAATTTTGGTTTTTGTGTTCAGGTTTAATTATTGCACAGGGCCGAGGGTCAGCGCCGCTGCCCTTATATAATTTGTCAGGTTTAATTATTTGTGTTCAGATGTTACACATACTTTATGCTTCATTATTTAATTAATTTTACTGTGGGTTTAATGAATAATCTTCATTAGTTAATGTTTGTGGGGATTTTACAATTGGGTCATTATTATTCTTTAATTTTGCAAGCAGGTTACTCTTGGTTCATTTTTATTATGCAGTTTTGTGGGAATACAACGTTTCACTTAACATTGACTTTCATATTCTTGCTGGGAGGTTATTGACTTTAAAAATTCTGCTGGGAGGTTACACTGGTACAGGACCACCTCTGGCAATCCACGTTTCTGAGAACCGTCGGTCGAGGAATCGACGCACACGACAACTGAAATGTGCCGGCGCTCCGTCATGTTGCAACCACATGCGTTGTCTTGTAGGGAGCGGGACGTCTTCCAGCAATTCTGGCAATGCTCTGGCGAGAAAATTGTAGTTTCGCCTGCCTTTTAATGGCCGAGTTAACAGATATGGCCCAATTAAACACTCCCCAACAGCACCGACCCACACATTAACGAAGAACCGCACTTGATGAGCGCTAGTAACTGTGGCATGTCGGTTATCCTCACTTCAAAGATGCGAATCGTGCATGTTGAAAACTCCATTACGCCCGAACGTTGCTTCATCGGCAGTCAACACAGAGGATGGAAATGTAGGATCCATTTCAAACTGTTGCAGGTACCACTGCGAAAACTGTGCTCTGGGTGGATAATCAACTGGTTCCAGGTTGTGGACACGCTGTAAGTGAAATGGACGTAACAATTGCTCTCGAAGGACTGTTCTTACATTCGTCTGATTCCTCCCCATGTCACGTGCAATTGCACGAGTGCTGATTGAAGGATCCCGCTCCACATGCTGCGAGACAGCTTCCTCAAACGGCAGCGTTCTTACCGTGCGGCGGCGTCCCTGTCCAGGTAATCTACTAAATGACCCGGTCTCATGCAGACGTTGGTACACAGCAGCGAAGGTCGTATGTTGCGGGATACGGCGATTAGGATATTGTTGTTGATAAACCCGCTGTGGGGCTGGTCCGTTATGGTGCGCTACGTAGAACGCACCAACCATATCAGTGTACTCAATCCAGGCGTATGGCTCCATTAGTAAACAGAGACAATGAACTACTACCCTGGTGGACAGCAGTTGCCTACAAATGAAGAGTGTAATACGCCCTCTAACAACTAAAGATCGTAATACGGCCTCCACCGGTTTAAATAATCCTCATAGGAAAAAATGACATTAGGTAAAAATATTTGTTTTCATGTTCCCTACAACCTACCAGAGTTTGTCGGTTTATATACTCTTCACCCTGTATGTTCGGTCCAGCACGACACAAACGATTCGCCTCTTATAATGTATTCCAGTTAAATTCATTGCCTACCAGGCGCAGTATCCATGAAGTGCTAAGAGTATGTCACGAGAATCTATAAACACTTCGTATTGTACACCTACACCACCTTTGTCTGGCCGAGCGGTTCTAGGCGCTACAGTCTGGAACAGCGCGACCGCTACGATCGCAGGTTCGAATCCTGCCTCGGGCATGGATGTGTGTGATGTCCTTAGGTTAGTTAGGTTTACGTGGTTCTAAGTTCTAGGGGACTGATGACCACAGAAGTTAAGTCCCATAGTGCTCAGAGCCATTTGAACCATTTGAACCACCTTTGTCAATGATGATCCACGTATTTCTATAAATATTTTGTGCAGCGTTTCCATGAAGGAAAACTGGTCAATAACGTCTTTCACTTGCACTTTCCCAAATTTTACAAGGGTTTATTTAAATTTTCTCCAGATTGAGGATTTCCGTTTTCATAGAAAACAGTTTTAATAACTACCATCAGTACCACTTTTGTAATATTTGTCAGAAAACCGTGGAGCAGATACATTTTCCTTCATTCACAGATTATACCCAGTTTCCGTCTCCTCTCATTTTGGGAAGTGGCTCAGGTCGTTTACGTAGCTAACATAAAAGTTTATGTCGTGTGCGTGTGTGACATAACGTTTTGTTGTCAGCGTTTCGTATTTTTAACTGTCCCTCTTCCCTCCCTTTTCCTCCCTCCCTCTCCTCCTTCGTAGCTACATGTATACACTGTTCAGTGAAGTGGTATAAAATGAGTACTGCCTGTAGAGTAATCGCGAAGTCTTTCAAAATGCTTGCATTTACTCAAGCAGCCTTATCAAACGTCCATCGCTTCGACGACGCAGCGAAACGAAATATTAATGGAAATTCAGGCGAAATCGCGAGATTCCATCCAAGTATTACACGTTTCACAACACGCTACACTTTGAAACGCTCGACATTTTACGACGGCAGCATCGTTTCTGCAACAGCGCTAGACCTCGGCATAAATAATCAGCAGGTTCAAAAAGAGAGGAAATATCAGTGCTTGGTTCCACATTACGCGCAGCTGAACAGCGTGATAGGTAATTGCCTCGAAATCATGGCCTTTTAATTTGCTGAGTCGATATCTCTCGAGCTCCGGGATGAGCCGACAAGAGATCGATTAATCGCGCTGCACCGCCACCGCCTCTTGCAGTCCTACCAATCTCCGTTCGAGACTATCTACGGCGCTGACGACCCGTAGCTAGCGCGGTAACGTCATACCTCGACCAGGACAAGCGAAAGGGGTCAGGGCCGCATGAGAGGCGCACACGGTCGTGATGCGTCCGCAGCCAGCCGACCATTCCTCTGGTATTCCGTCCTGCGTAATCACAATTGCCAGCGATTGCTCACTCAAAGGGTAATGTACCACTGTGTGCACTAACGTCACCACGACTAGAGCTTTCAAAGTCTAAAGCCAAACATAGCTATGGTATGAGGCCAGTGGATTTGAAAACCCGCGTCTGTTGGTCCAAAAGACACAAGCCCCTTTGAAGTGGTATCTAATAGTTAGTTTTCGTTTGAAATTAATTAACTGCTCCTGAAACAAGGCCACGGGTGACGAACTGAAAAAAAATGGACTAGAACGTGGTCGCCATATCAAATTCAATCAGCGATTCCTGTGAAAGAACAAACGCTCACATTCTACTTGATCACTCTGCTATTCGCAATAAAGTGCCTGGCAGAGGGTTCAATGAACGACCTTCAAGCTGTTTCTCCACCATTCAACTCTCGACGGCAAGCGGGAAAAACGAGAAATTTATCTGTGCGAGCACTGATTTCTCTTATTGTATCGTGATGATCATTTCTCCCTGTGTAATTGGGTGCCAACAGAACATTTTCGCAATCTGAGGAGAAAACTGGTGATTGAAATTTCATGAGAAGATCCCGTCGCAACGAAAAACGCCTTTGTTTTAATGATTGCCACTCCACGTATCATGTATGTCACACTATCTCCCCTACTTCGCGAGAATACAAAACGAGCTGCCCTTCTTTGTACTTTTTGAATGTCATCCGTCAGTCCCACCTGATGCGGATCCCACACCGCGCAGCAATACTCCAGAATAGGGCGGACAAACGTGGTGTAAGCAGTCTCTTTAGACCTGTTCCACATTGTAAGAGTTCTGCCAATGAATCGCAGTCTTTGGTTTCCTCTACCCACAATATTATCTACGTGATCGTTCCAATTTAGGTGGTTTGTAATTGTAATCCCTAAGTGTTAAGTTGAATTTAAAGCCTTCAGATTTGTTTGACTTATCCCGTAATCGAATTTTAGCTGATTTCTTTTAGTACTCTTGTGAATAACTTCACACTTTTCCGTATTCAGGGCCAGTTGCCACTTTTTGCACCATACAGATATCTAAATCATTTTGCAAGTCTTTTCGATCACCTGATGACTTTACAAGACTGTAAATGACAGCATCATCTGCAAACAATCTAAGACGGCTACTCAGATTGTCTCCTATGTCGTTAATACATATCAGGAACAATAGAGGGCCTATGACACTTCCTTGGGAAACGCCGGATATTACTTCTGTTTTGTTCGATGACTTTCCGTCTATTGCTACGAACTGTGATCGTTCTGTCAGGAAATCACGAATCCAGTCGAAAACTGAGGCAGTACTCCGTAGGCACGCAGTTTGGTTAGAAGACGCTTGTGAGGAACGGTGTCGAAAGCCTTCTGGAAATGTAAAAATATGGAATCAATTAGACATCCCCTGTCGATAGCAATCATTACTACATGAGTATAAAGAGCTAGTTGTGTTTCACAAGAACGATATTCTGTGAAACCGAGCTGACTATGTGTAATTAAATGGTTTTCTTCGAGGTACTTCATAATGTTTGAATACAGTATATGTTCTAAAACCCTACTGCAAATCGATGTTAGTGATATAGGCCTGTAATTCAACGGAATACTCCTACTTCCCTTTTTGGGTATTGGTGTGACTTGAGCAATTTTCCAGACTTTAGGTACGGATCTTCCTGTGAGCGAGTGGTTGTATATAATTGCTAAATATGGAGCTATTTTATCAGCATACTCTGAGAGGAACCTGACTGGTATACAATCTGGGCCGGAGGCCTTGCCTTTATTAAGTGTTTTACGCTGCTTCGTTACTCTGAGGATATCTACTTCTACGTTTCTCATCTTGGCAGTTGTTCTTGAATGGAATTCAGGTATATTTACTTCGTATTCTTTGGTGAAGGAGTTTCGGAAAACCGTGTTTAATAACTTTGCTTTAGTGGCACTGTCATCACTGACTTCACCGTTGTTATCGCGCAGTGAAGGTATAGATTGCGTCTTGCCATTGGTGTGCTTCATGTATGACCAGGATCTCTTTGCGTTTTCGAGGCAGAATTTCGTTGTGGAAATTATTGAAAGCATCTCGCATTGAAGTACGCTCCATATTTCGAACTTCTGTAAGACTTTGCTAATCTTGAGGACTTTGCGTTCTCTTAAATTTGACATGCCTTTTTCGTTGCTTCTGCAACAACGATCTGACCCGTTTTGTGTACCAAGGGGGATCAGTATCATCACTTTTCAATTTATGTGGTATATCTCTCAATTGCTGTCGATACTATCTCTTTGAAAGCATTCCACAACTTTTCTACACTTACATCATCAGTATTAAGAATAATAGAAATTCAGTGGATCAAATGGCATCGGTTCGATCCAACTTGCAGTGTTGAACAGCAGTCATCGATTCCAGTGCTGCAGGGTGAATGGCAGTAGCAACATAATTCAATTATTTGGACTCTTCAGGCCAATGAAATTATGGATATAGGAATCCTGATAAAAACGGCGCATGTTCTTAACGGCTTTCAATGTATAAACGTGCGCAGTCGGTGTCATAGGAGAGAAGACTGATTTAATATTGCCGTAGCTAATAACGTCATGTGTGAACGGATGCATGGATTAATTAACATATTATTCCGACTATCTTCTGTTTTAAATTTAACAGCGCTGGCATCACATAATGCTCGTAATTACCGATAATTTTGCAGTATATTCCGAACTTTGGTCGTGACAGTAGCAACGGGGCCACGTAAGACATTAAGTTTTATTTCAAGTTGGCTAAAAGTGCCACGGACTCTTTTGAAATGATACAAACCTTTATGGTAGAGAAGCAAGAAATTGTAAAAACGTTTTAACTGGTGTATGAGGTTTCGTGGTGGTAGAGAGAGCACTGAATTTTATCCATGTTCAGTAGCATTTTTGTTTGAGTTGAAGAAAATGTTGCAAAAGTAGCTGGAATTCTTCGACATAATCGTTGTGCGAAAAAAAAAAAAAAAAAATGATTCAAATGGCTCTGAGCGCTATAGGACTTCTGAGGTCATCAGTCCCTTAGAACTTAAAACTATTTAACATCACACACATCCATGCCCGAGGCAGGATTCGAACCTGCGACCGTGGCGGTCCCGCGGTTCCAGACTGTAGCGCCTACAACCGCTCGGCGACTCCGGCCGGCATCGTTGTGCGTCCACCAGGTTAAATGAGGAGCTCAGTGGAATTCCTGAAACAACTATGCATCGTATTGTGGCTGACAATTTGGGTAGAAAGAATATCGCTGGTCCTTTTCTGCCCCACTAACTCAATGGCGATCAAAAAACGTCGCCAAATGGAACAGTGCAGTGACCTAGAAATGTCGGTAACTAGGAATCCAGACTGCATATTCATCGTGACAGTTGATGGAATGTGGTACATGCAGTATGATCCACTCAGAAAGTGCCTCAGCTCGGAATGGAATGATCGAGAATCTCCGGGACCAAAAAAAGCGCTCATAAGGGAAAACCGTGTCAACACACTGCTCGGTGTCTGCTTTGATTCTCATAGAATTATCAACAAGGAAATCGCTCCAGAGGGTCAAACGGTGAAGGCAGGGTACTCCTTGTGGGTTTTAAATCGTTTAGGGCGGCGATTGTTCTGGTTCGACCTGAGTACCAGAATCACAGAACAAGGTGCTTGTTGCACGACAATGCGCCGCTGAACAAAAGATAGATGGTACCCAAATTATTGGTTCAAAACGTATCGTGGTGGTTGAACACCCTCCTTATTCGCCTGATTTGTGTCTGTACGACTTCTGGTTGTTTGCAAAACCCAAAATAGCCAAGAAAGAGAAGTGTTTAGACACGATTTCAGATATCCAGAAGGCTACGACTATGATACTGCTAGGAGTTTCAGAGGTTAAATGTCGGAACTGTTTCAGTGCTTCCGGTGGCGTATTGACTCACTATGAGCCTGATTTGAATAAAAAAGCCTTTTAAACTTAAATAAAACAATGTGTATTTCACGTCAAATCAGTCACTTTTCCTATGGGACTCAATAGGTTTGTAAATTCGTTGCATTTGGGAGACATGGTAGAACTGCGTAATGGTTTTGCTGCACACGGATAATTGTTTTGTGCGCCGCAACATGGTTTCTTCTAGCGAAAGTGGCCTAACGGCGGCTGGTCCCGTCGCCAGAAGCAGAGACCCATCTTTCAGCGGACACACTACATGTATCGACTCTATGGAGACACTGTACGTCTACGAGTGAGCTCTTTTATCATTTCAAAATCCACTGATATTTCTTACGAGGTAGGCTTCAGAAAATCTGATGCACTGTCTCCCCTGAGGTTGCCAAACCATTTTTTGATGTAGGAACGCTCCTTTCACAGGAACGACAGAAGAATTATCCTCCGTTAAGTTCGCTGCTGAAGATGTAGCACATGGCCTGAGACTGACTTTCATTTCCATCGCGTGTGAACTTAATTGTTTCTCCCTTCCAGTGCAAATAAACCGCTACTACATAATATTTCCGCCATGACACGACCAAGGGCCTGTGTCAATGACATGGGACATGCCGTTCCTCTGCCATCTCCCACACACAACATCCTTAATAGTTTTTAAAAAAAGTATGTCTATAAATAGCTAACGTTGTTCCATCATGACACGTCCTGCTTAGTGGTGACTAACCAAAATATTCCTATCTCAACGACTTGTCATGTCGACCTCCTTTTGTAGTATTACTGCGTTTACTATAATTAACCTACCTCTGCAGCCTAGGTCGCCAAAGGGCGACTCTGAGTTAACTGATCCAGTTTCTGCTGGCGATATTAATTTTTAGCGTCGGCATTTATGGATGAGAAGTGAAGGAGTCTGGGGCACTTTGACTCGCCACTACCATGGGGCTATTCGAGAGAAATAGGTTACGGGCCAGCACTTCGCGTCCAACACTTTCTCCTACCACCGTCAACAATAAATCAAAGACACTACTCGCGTAACTAATTAAATTACCTAAACGGACAACTTGTGTTAGAAAAGATCTTGTACAGGAGCACGAGAAACGTGAATTTCTTAACAGCGTTTAATCCTTGGCTAAACTGTTCTGAGGCATCATATGTATAATTTAGCGAGTATAAGATACACCTGACGAGTGAATCTACAGATAGGAATGCATCATAGTACGAATTTTTTATGTCGCGATTTAGTTGGCGTGATTCTCTTTTAGGAATGGATTTAAAGAACTTACAGTGTTCTACTCTATTAATATTTCCCTTTGCCGAGTTCGTCTTACAAGAATATCCTGACACCAGAGCACAATAGTCTGTAAGAAAACATCTTGAGAAGCTACATATAGTGACCGATACGTGTATGAGAAAATACGTCAAATATAGGTTACCGTCAATAGCGACAAAATAGCCAGACTGCCGAATAGGGATAGCGTTACACCATGAGCACCTTGATTCAACGTTTGCGTAGGACATTTCATCCATGTTCTATCTCTTTTTCGGTGCCGAATGACCAGATCCCTAAATACAAAGAACGGTGTTAGTACATGCTGGCTACCTGGTGTGCAGAGCAAGAGCGGAATTTTTTCGGGCGAATATCGTAATACGGCATGTATAAACGTTGCATTATTGACATGTTGGACATTGCAGCATTGAGCTGACAGGTCGTTCAGACTGTTGGCTGTTTCCAACAACTGCCGAACGAGACAGACTATGGAGAACAGTCTGGCAAGAAAAGTGAGCACGTGTCTTCCTTCAAGGACTACATTACGGGAATATTGTACCATTTTTCTACTTCCTCTGACGAATAGACAACTGTAAACCACCGAAATCTGTGTAGAGGCTAGAGGCAGAATGGCAACATGACGTTTGGGAACAGTTCTCAGTTGGAGGTGCATCGTTCACCGCTGACGCCTTACCACAGACAACAGATTATTCCATAGTATTAATCCGCAGTCGTCTCGCACTTCGTGAGTAGCAATCTGTGGTGTTCACCGATGCGTCACGCCTCTGTCTGTGGCGGTGAGATCGACATCTACGTGTCTGTAGAAATTGTGGCGAAAGGTCACAAACAGTAATTACCGAGAGCCACACCTCTCCCACTCCAGATACTACAGTATGTGGAACTACTGACTGTCACAAATTTACGGAATGGTTTATTGTTGCAGTGAGATTGAACGCTCGCCAGAATATGGGAAGAAAGGCGAACCCTGTTGTTATACCATCTTGTCAAACTGCCATTCTAGAGGATAACGCAAGACTCCACACAAGAAACGCTTTGAGAAACCCATGCGGTCCCGAGATGTGTTACGCATAGCGGGTGTCTGGGATTCGACAGAAGGAAGTAACTTTCTTTGTACCAACCTCGAGCAGCAGTCTTCATGAACGAGAAATGAAAATTTGTGGTTAGGTCTTAAGGAACCAAACTAAGCTTAAACTCGACTTCATCTAACATAAACTAACTTACGCTAAGGACGGACGATACACACACCCATGCCAGAGTGAGGCCCCGAACGTCCACCCACCGGCGTGACGGGGGGGGGGGGGGGGGGGGGGGAGGGGGGGGGGGACCGCGCGGACCGTGACAAGACGCCCTAACCCCGCGGCTACCCTGCGCGGCTCTTCGTGAATTAAACAAGGATGTATTTCAGGGATGTGAAGATATTTCTCGGAATGAGATTCATAGGCTATTTACTTCCACGCAATAACGAATACAAGAGTGTATCCGTTCCCGTGATGGTCATGCTAAGTAGTAATTTACTTCATTGTGTAACAGTTCCTATTTCCATCAGTGTATAACAATAAGCGTATAAATTTAGAGGGGAGTTAGATATTATTTACTGAACATACGAGAAACGTCACCTGTTCGCTAGAGCAGCTCTCAAACAATAATGAAATTTGTAACCAAGTAATTAACTTCTGGTTGGTTACAAATCTTACGACAGATATTTGGAGTGTATACTCTTATAAGCTTTTAATGACGGAGATATCGCAGGTCAGGGTGCGGAAAAAGTCAAAATTTTTCGTGCAGACTTTCATTTTCCAGTTATTTTTGGCGGAATATACAGCGAAATTTTCAATTCAGACATGCATAACGAATTTCTGCATCTACATCCATACTCCGCAAGCCACATGACGGTGTGTGGCGGAGGGTACTTTGAGTACCTCTATCGGTTCTCCGGTCTCATACTGTTCGTGGAAAGAAAGATTGTCGGTATGGCTCTGTGTGTGCTCTAATCTCTCTGATTTTATCCTCATGGTCTCTTCCCGAGATATACGTAGGAGGGAGCAATATACTGCTTGACTCCTCGGTGAAGGTATGTTCTCGAAACATCAACAAAAGCCCGTACCGAGCTACTGAGCGTCACTTCTGCAAACTCTTCCACCGGAGTTTATCTATCATCTCCGTAACGCTTTCGCGATTACTAAATGGTCCTGTAACGAAGCGCGCTGCTCTCCGTTGTATCTTCTCTATCTCTTCTATCAACACTATCTGGTACGGATCGCACACTGGTGAGCAATATTCAAGCAGTGGACGAACAAGTGTACTGTAACCTACTTCTTTTGTTTTCGGATTGCATTTCCTTAGGATTCTTCCAGTGAATCTCAGTCTGGCGTCTGCTTTACCGACGACCAACTTTATATGATCATTTCATTTTAAATCACTCCTAATGCCTACTCCCAGGTAATTTATGGAATTAACTGCTTCCATTTGCTGACCCGCTATATTGTAACTAAATGACACAGGATCTTTCTTTCTATGTATTCGCAGCACATTACACTTGTCTACATTGAGATTCAATTGCCATTCCCTGCACCATGCGTTAATTCGTTGCAGATCCTCCTGCATTTCGGTATAGTTTTCCATTGTTACAACCTCTCGATATACCACAGCATCATCCGCAAAAAGCCTCAGTGAACTTCCGATGTTATCCGCAAGGTCATTTATGTATATTGTGAATAGCAACAGTCCTACGACACTCACCTGCGGCACACTTACTTCGGAAGACTTCTCTCCATTGAGAATGACATGCTGAGTTCTGTTATGTAGGAACTCTTCAATCCAATTACACAATTGGTCTGATAGTCCATATGCTCTTACTTTGTTCAATAAACGACTGTGGGGAACTGTATCGAAGGCCTTGCGGAAGTCAAGAAACACGGCATCTACCTGGGAAGCCGTGTCTATGGCCCTCTGAGTCTCGTGAACGAATAGCGCGAGCTGGGTTTCACACTATCGTCATTTTCGAAATCCATGCTGATTCCTACAGAGTAGATTTCTAGTCTCCAGAAAAGTCATAATACTCGAACATAATACGTGTTCCAAAATTCTACAACTGATGGACGTTAGAGATATAGGTCTGTAGTTCCGCACTTCTGTTCGACGTACCTTCTTGAAACGTGGATGACCTGTGCCCTTTTCCAATCCTTTGCAACGCTACGCTCTTCTAGAGATCTACGGAATACCGCTGCAAGAAGGGGGGCAAGTTCCTTCTCTTACTCTGTGTAAAATCGAACTGGTATCCCACCAGGTCCAGCGGCCTTTCCTGTTTTGAACGATTTTAATTGTTTCTCTATTTCACTCAACTCCCACAACATCTGCGGCCTGAAATAATGCCAAGTGTTACAGTTCAGCTTAGATACCAGGACGAGTGGCAAACTATTATAACTGAAAGTCTGGCTTATTATCTCATAGCGGCAAATGTTCTGTCAGCACGTCTAACTTATCGCCGGCCGGAGTGGCCGAGCGGTTCTAGGCACTATAGTCTGGAACCACGTGACGGCTACGGTGGCAGGTTCGAATCCTGCCTCGTGTGTGCGATGTCCTTAGGTTAATTAGGTTTAGGTAGTTCTAAGTTCTAGGGGACTGATGACCTCAGAAGTTAAGTCCCATAGTTCTCAGAGCCATTTGAACCACTTCAGGACCTATCACTGCACATGTCTTCCAAATAGGAGAAAACGTGTACTGATGAGTTATTGTTTCTGTATATTTAGGCCATATTATCGAGTTGCTCTGCTTTATATTAGGTTTCCTAAACCCTTAATCCATATCATGAAAGGGAATGCATGTACGTATTTTCCAAATCTCCCACTAAAACACAGGATAGATTTCAACCATACTTGGTGCACATGCCAGTTAGTGTCTGCTGAGAATTCAAACAAAATTATGTCATAGTACGACACATAGTTCAGAAGATAAGACGCCATAAACATTGAGCTGAGTGAAAATGACACTGCAGAGTGAGATTTTCTAGAGAAAAAAATGGAATATGGGTACAAAATGTGAGTGAAACGTATTAAAAATGGGTGTATGGTGAACGCTGCAGACATAAAGCTCCTCTTAACCCTTCGATCGAATTCAACAAATTTGGTAAACATATTAGTCTAACTACAATCTGGAAAGATGTACTGCGGGAGTTAAGACCCAACAACCGCTCACTCTAATGGGGATGATAATACGGTAATATGGAGAGAGAAGGTGGGAGGAGGAGATGGACAGAGTGAGTGGGAGGAGGTGAAGCGCCAGGAAAGAGTTGAGGATGTGCACTGGGAGAAGAGGTAGAAGATGGACAGTGAGAGGGGGATAGGGGGTGGATAGAGGGGGGAAGAGCAGAAGGGAGTGAAGAACAGGTGGAATGAGAGATGAGGGAAAGCGGGGAGAAGCAAATGGGCAGTGGGAGGACCTGGAGTAGATAGAGTGGATCAGGAGTAGATGGCTGACACTGGGAAGGGGGGAGGATGAGGAGGTGGGAAGAGAGAGGGGGACTAGGCGATGAAAGAGAGAGAGGGAGGAGGAGATGTAAAGAGGGAAAGGGAAGAGAATATGGACATGTGCAGGGGTTTGGAGGAGAGTGATTAATGGTAGATGGGAATAAATACGCATATAATGGAGCAAAGCCGGGTACTTGGCTTATATTTCAATAGCACTAGCCAACAGTGAATGAATTAAATGTTGGTAACTCTATCGACCACGCTGATAACGAAAACGACAATGAAAAACTGGAATTAGGAGGCCGTTTCCACGTTAAATGGGGGAGTGCTTTCAATTGTAATTATATTTCATTAGCAGTTATTGTCAATCCTTTCCCTGTGCGTATTTTGTCGCTGTTTTTAGCCTAGAATCGTAGCAACAAGAGGAAGGGGGAGAGGAAGGGAGGAGGCGAACGTGGTTAATTTAAGCACAGTTTCAGTCTGTTATAACCCGTGTATTTTACGTATGCCGGAAGACCAAGATGTTGAAGTACAGTTGGTGCGTGTGATCATTGTAACTCACATGATTCAATATTCCTCGCAAATGCTGACAAAATTTGCTACACTGAAATCGCAAACGAGGCCAACAATGGCATGTATTTGGAAGGCGTACAGTCTGTACTTTGGCTGAGAAAGAGGAGACCAGGACAAGCCCTTGGCCCCTCCTGTATGTAGCATATGTTGTGTCTCGAGTCTTCATTCATGGTTGAATCGTAAAAGCTCTTCCGTGGGCTTTGCTATACCCATTATCTGCCAAGAACCGTCAAACCACGCCCCAGAGTCTTATTTTTGTTACAGTTCCATTAAGACAAGATATTTACAAGAAGCACAAAGTCTTCCTTGACATATCTTAATAGGCCCTCTGTCATGTGACCAATGCCTCACGGGAACAAGCTGCCTATTCCTGATCCAGTTGATTGTGATGATAACACTGACGGTTATGTAACTAGTGCTAGATCTTTATCTTCAAAACCTAGTTCTCCAAAAATACTGATTCTGTGAGTAACGGTGAATGAACAGAGATCTATAAAAGAACACAGTATGAACTTAATTAGCTCGTGAGAGATCAGATAAAGATGAACTGTTGGCGTCAAGACTACAACAGTGGAATTTTCTATAATCGGGACTGGGCTCCCTAACAATCATATGCCATTCCTTCCATTTTTCGAAAGTAGAAAGAGCTTGGTTTCTTGTAATGATGTACAGGGACTAATGTCAGGTACGAGGATTAACTGTAAGAGTGATCTGTGGAGTTTTTCATCGACACCACGAAGGTAAGTATCAGGTGTGTGCTACTGCATAACGGCACAGTGTTACCAACGATTGTGATTGGGTATGAACCTTACATGAAAGAAACATGTGATTATATGAAACAATTGTAATTGAGTTATAAGTTTAAATAGCAGATTTACAGAGATCTGAAAAACATAGGCAAATTACTTGGGCTGCAACAGGGTTGCACCAAATTCTGTAGCTTCTTATGCCCCTGCAACAGCCGCGACAAAGCACTTCATTACTTAAAAAAAAAAAAAAAAAAAAAAAAAAAAAAGACTAGTGTAAACGTCAATCAGTTGAACCAGGATCTCAAAATTTTATGCATGAAGCACTCGTCGAATCCAAGAACATAATTCCCTCTGCTCTTCTTATAAAATCTTGTGCATGTACAGTATATACCTTTGTGTTAGTTCTCAATGGAAAATCATCGTTATGGTCATGGATAAAATGGGGGAAGCATTTCTGTGCTGGCGAGGAAAATTTCCACGTCTCAATGAGGGGAAAATAAAAGAGAAGATTTTCGTGGGTCCCCGGATACGGAAACTGTACAAAGATGAGCATTTCAACACCATACAGACAGGTGATTGAAAGTTAGCTTGGGATGCCTTTTTCAACTGTCAATAAACTTTGTAGGAAATAAGAGGTTAGAAAACTATAAGCATCTTGTGGCAATGCGCTGGTACATTATACTGACGTGCAACATGTCCTTAATGCTACATTTCCTAGATTCCCATTAGGACCTCTCTCCTGATGAGTGCGGTGCTGCAACCGACGTCCACGGAGAATGTTTCCATCACTAAATTTCGGAAATGAGAATGAGATACCAGGGAAAGTGGAGTACATCAGTGTTAGCCGATTACTGGTGGACACTAATCAGTGACTCACCTGCAAAAAACTACAAACGCCAGGATAACCGGTAGCGCCTTCAATGACCTTCCAGTAAGAGTTAACACCAAGGTAAACACTGTACTTGCATAAGATTATGTATACAAAACGTAAGGTTATCATAACTTCAAAACAAGAGCTAATCTGGCATTTCCATCGACATTTTCGTTATCAGCACATGTGAAAACGTGAAGTTTAGCTGTTTTCACGGCTGTTACAAAAAAAGTAGAATATTATTGGCTAGTATAATTAGGCAGTAGAGAAGTGAGCACATCCAGATAATAAATCAATGGTCGGAATTGAATAGTTCACATAGTGGGAGACCTTGACCAAGCATTGCGTATGGTGTGAGCTTCCATACACTAGTGATGTTACTATGTGACACATCCAAAGTAAAGCTTTTCCAATGGCGTTACATGTAGTTACTGGTGTATGCAACATAATATCTGCAGACCATTGAACTTCTATGTGATTTATGCACAGTGTAGCTTTTCCCGTTCTATTATCAAAAGTTGTTGGAGTATGGTGTAGGAACTTAGGTGGATCTACTCTTAGTTAGTAGGCTCCTGGATGTTGTCTCATTGTAGTACATGAAACAGAAACATGTGGGACTGAAGTAGTACTTAAACGCTTCTGAAGTGGAATATTTGAGACTGGCATTCATCATTCAAAGTAACTACTATGGGTTTAATAAAATACATATTTCAATAAAAACTAAATACTGATACTCGACATTTAGTTGCCCGAGTCGTTTAATATCTTGTACAACCTTGTAACTTTGAAACAAAAGGTACCCAGTTTAGGATGCTCAGTCACGTAATCCCATGTAAAGTAGTGCGTCTTGTAAGCATACCTTACATGAAAGAAACATGTGATTATATGAAACAATTGTAATTGTAATTGAGTTATAAGTTTAAATAGCCGATTTACAGGGATCTGAAAAACATAGGCAAATTACTTGGGCTGCAACAAGGTTGAACCAAATTCTGTAGCTTCTTATGCCCCTGCAACAGCCGCGACAAATTCATATTTCAATAATGACTTCCGCAAGGCGTTCGATACAGTTCCCCACAGTCATTTAATGAACAAAGTAAGAGCATATGGACTATCAGACCAATTGTGTGACTGGATTGAGGAGTTCCTAGATAACAGGACGCAGCATGTCATTCTCAATGGAGAGAAGTCTTCCGAAGTAAGAGTGATTTCAGGTGTGCCGCAGGGGAGTGTCATAGGACCGTTGCTATTCACAATATACATAAATGACCTGGTTTATGATATCGGAAGTTCACTGAGGATTTTTGCAGATGATGCTGTGGTGTATCGAGAGGTCGTAACAATGGAAAATTGTACTGAAATGCAGGAGGATCTGCAGCGAATTGACGCATGGTGCAGGGAATGGCAATTGAATCTCAATATAGACAAGTGTAATGTGCTGCGAATACACAGAAAGATAGATCCTTTATCATTTAGCTACAAAATAGCAGGTCAGCAACTGGAAGCGGTTAATACCATCAATTATCTGGGAGTAGGCATAAGGAGTGATTTAAAATGAAATGATCATATAAAGTTGGTCGTCGGTATAGGACAAGCCAGACTGAGATTCACTGGAAGAATCCTAAGGAAATGCAATCCGAAAACAAAAGAAGTAAGTTACAGTACACTTGTTCGTCCACTGCTTGAATATTGCTCACCAGTGTGCGATCCGTACCAGATAGTGTTGATAGAAGAGATAGAGAAGATACAACGGAGAGCAGCGCGCTTCGTTACAGGATCATTTAGTAATCGCGAAAGCGTTACGGAGATGATAGATAAACTCCGGTGGAAGACTTTGCCGGAGAGACGCTCAGTAGCTCGGTACGGGCTTTTGTCAAAGTTTCGAGAACATACCTTCACCGAAGAGTCAAGCAGTATATTGCTCCCTCCTACGTATATCTCGCGAAGAGACCATGAGGATAAAATCAGAGAGATTAGAGCCCACACAGAGGCATACCGACAATCCTTCTTTCCACGAACAATACGAGACTGGAATAGAAGGGAGAACCGATAGAGGTACTCAAGGTACCCTCCGCCACACACCGTCAGGTGGGTTGCGGAGTATGGATGTAGATGTAGATATCTAAGCCTGGGCGATGTGCTGCTTCTTCCGCCGTTGGTTGTCCTCGGGCAGCAGAACGATTATAGTTGCGTCCGTGTTAGTTAATACCGGACAGTTGCAGTGGGTTGGGTACTGCTGCTTCCCGGGCCCACATCGACCACTAACGTAACGTCATTTCGGAAATGTTTCTATGGTAAAGCCTCAGTGTTGTCACATCTCTGTAGACGGCTATTGTTTTCGGCTTAAAAGGTTGGCGCTTCCCAGCTGACAGCTAGCAACAGCGCTGTAAGCGGTCGTGTGGCCGACAGGTACTGTTTGCGGCGACAGTATGGAGTCGACAGTGTGAAGTCTGTCGATTCTGGTATCTGAGTATGGACAGGGTGCGCATGTTCGCATTAAGAACATGAAAGTGTATAAAAATAGTTAAATAACTAGGAAGGGGCGAAGTGATTCGCAAGTGAGTTACGCTGAATTTATCTTACGTCGGCTATTATCAACAACTGAAAGAACTCTCGTTGGCAATGGATTCAGATGTACGAAAGTTGAAATGGCGATTTCAACAGTGTGCATGTAAGAAGTGTATATGATAGCGACTGGCTGTTGATAATAAACTCCGAAGTACTGTGGATCTTCGAGATATTACGTGGAAATATTAAGAGGCCAGACAATACAAACTGGAATTATTACTAACAGGAATTATATGTTATTTAAAGTTGGAATTGTATTCTTTGGTTTCAATTTAGGTTTACTTTTAATTATCAACAATTTAGTTAGTGTTGATAATGATGTTAGTTATCTATCACTCTTCGGTAAAGTGAGATAAAACCCGAAAATGAATAAAGGTTGCAGCTATGATTTACACCTTCTCGTCGTTCAGATACAGAGCCTATAGAAAGAATATAAGGCCGTCTGAAATCTTAATAACGTGGTGTAATTTCACTGTTCGAACTCTTAGGGCCTGCTTGAGTGCAGTGCAGTTCGTAAAAAATGAAACTCAAGTGTCCAACCGATATCAAGGAAGTAGTCAAATGAAATCAGAGACTATCGTTCTTCCCGACACAGTGATGGTGGTTCCAGAAACTCCAGGAAACATTCAATACTCATTTGGCAAAAGCTCTAAGTCAGCGATCGTAGTCCCACAATCTTATGAAATTCAGTTCGTCGTAAATAAGTTCGTAACCTTTCCACTTCATCAGCTGTACTGATTATAGTAGTACAATTACTTTCAACTGATAATAGCTGACATTTTTCACATCTGGAGCAGTAAAATGTTTAATTGTCGACATCAAAGGCTGCCTTAGCAGTAGGCAGGAACCTCCAAAAGAACCATTTGCCCTTCCTCTCTCAAGTGTATGTGCCAAAAGATAGTAATATAACAGCGCACACCATTAACTCGTCGCATCCCTTTTGTTTCTTCTTTGGTGATGACAGAGATACGCCAATGCCGGGTACTGCGCGTTTTTTGACCTGAGAAAAGAATTCATCTATACCTTATTGGGGCTGACTTGAACTAATACTATTCAGCAAGTGACCAGTTATCAAGAGTACATGCTCTTGATAACGTCTTAAACCGTGCTCAAGTTAATGGGGATACACAGCATGCAATCCACACACGCTTTCCATACACCACTCCATTATTGTCACTCGGACCACCTTCAGAAATTACAAATTCAGTGATAATTTCTTAGAGTATTCTGGACTCCCCGGAAAATATTTGACAATGTCCGGGTTTATTTGCAAATCCGCGTCTCAAGCAGCAGAGGCATCAGTGAATGCAAGCAGACGACATATTTGTTACAAATATCTACATTGAGAGCTTTTGAAACCACTGTTGACCTAATAACTTAAAGCAAGTAATTTTACTACATCTGACGTTCTTGCTTGTCATTCCAAAAAGATCTGCAAAGGTACACTCTAAGACGAAGATGTGACGCACAATGAAAGATATATCCGAACGGGATTGAAATCGGTTAGTGTGATGTACTCGTGGAGACAAACAAATGACTACTATTTCAGAAAAACTGGATAATTTAATCCAGAGAACACAAATTGAGGAAGTCAACATTCCGTTGGTCCCCCTCTGGCCCTTATGGAAGCAGTATTTCGGCTTGGTATTGATTGACAGAGATGTTGGATGCCCTCCAGAGAGATATCGTGCCGAATTCTGTCCAGCCAGTTCGTTACACTGTCAAAATCCCGAGATGGTTGGAGGGACACGCCGGTTATGCTGGAAACGTTGTCAATTGGTGAGACATCTGGCGGCTTTGCTGTCGATATAAGTCTGGCAAGCCCGAGACAAGAAATAGAAACTCTGACCATGTGCAGGCGTGGCCGTGCGGTTCTAGGCGCTGCAGTCTGGAACCGCGAGACCGCTACGGTCGCAGGTTCGAATCCTGCCTCGGGCACGGATGTGTGTGATGTCCTTAGTTAGGTTTAAGTAGTTCTAAGTTCTAGGGGACTGATGACCTCAGACGTTGAGACCCATAGTGCTCAGAGTCATTTGAACCATGTGCAGGCGGGATGTATCATGGTGAAATGTAAGCCAGGACGGCTTACCACCAATGGGAACAGACCGAGGCGTAGAATATCGCCGACGTACCGCCGTGCTGTAAGGGTAGCGCCGATGCCAACCAAAGCGATTCTGATACGAAAAGAAGTGCCTCCCCACCTAGACCAACTCCCCTGGCTGTCGGACCGTATTGTGGGGGACAGCGAGGTTGGTATGACAAAGCTGTGTAGGGCGTCTCCAAACACGTCCTCGCTGATAATCTGGGCTCATTTCGAAGCAGGAGTCATCAATGAAGACAATTGTACTCCAGTCATTGAGATTCCAGGCCTAAGACGTGTCTGGCGATTCCATGGACATTGGTGGGATATCAACCTGACCGTCGCTCACAATGCAGACTGATGGTCTGAGAAGCTATCTCTTTTCACAGCAGTACCAGTTTGGTTCACATCCGCAGCACCATTACATCACATCACTACGCTGACTACGTTCTACGCACTGTTTCTTTGTCCATCGTGATAAGTCATCCTGGGCTTACATTGCAGCAAGATAATGTCTGCCCACACATGGCGATTGTTTCTCTTCGTGCTTGCGAAATCCTACCTCGGTCAGCAAGGTCCCCGGATTTCTTCGTAACTGAGAACATTTGGAGCATTTTGGGAAGGGCCCTCCAGCCATCTTGAATTTTGACGATATAACACCCCATTTGGGCAGAATTTGGCACGATATCCATCAGATGGACATCAAACAATATCGATCAATACCAAGCCGGATAAGGGCTTCCACATGAGTGGAGGTGAACCAACATGTTACTGAGCTGCTCAGTTTGAGAAGCTCTTTCTGTTGAATGAACCACTCCATTTGCCTGAAACTGATATCATTCGTTTGTCTGTACATGTACATCACATTTACCAACTTATGTCCCATTCGGATAATTCCTTCTTGATGCGTCTTTTTTATTGTATTTGTGATACAACCCGTTAACATGTGGAATAACGCCAAAGGATACGCATGTATTTTAATACACATAGACGCAGTTCTTACTAATAAAGTGATCGCGTGGACTGTGAATGACGTAATGATGAATGTGTTGCGTTAGATATGGGATAGACTTGAGAAAGCAGAGATCTGAAACAAAGCTAGACCTATAGGCTAGATTGTTTAACAGTTAGTGTATCTCTTTTCAAGCAATAACAGTTAAGTCCTGCAGCCACCAAGGCGGACTCTTAAATCAAATGAATCACTCTGGGATTTGCTTTTGTTGTTAAAGTGCTAAAGTGCAGCTGAAGTGGGAAGTGTTATGTGAGAAGTAATTACAGTGCAGACAGCAACATTTCAGAATAAAGTGACTAAGCGACTTATCTGCAATGCTTGTTACGCATCATACCTCAAAGTTCTTTTGTTTTGACATCAAGACGAGATGTAACTGTCTAAAAGGTCTTACCTTGAAGAAGATTTCTTGCAGCTTGTTAGACAAGATTTACTTTTCTGTTACTGTTTTTACTCCATTAGAAATGCCGTTTGGCAATATGTTTTCACTAGTTTTATGCCTTCCATTAAGTAGCCTGTGAGTAAGTAGCCGTGACAGATGACTAGCGAGTTAGCAACCCTCCTTTCCAAGTGACAAATGTGCAAACTTCCGCGTAAACATAAATCTTCACTGCTCTCGTATCACATGCAGCGGCGGTTAACGTTCTCAGAGATCTGTAAGAAGTAATCACCTTAAAAATAAAAAGCGGGCTGCGAACATTTGTCAGATGCCAAGACCAGTTTTAATCTCTTCGTTTATACTCAGGACAGCTTAATTTCCGAGTACATTAAGCAGTCTTCTCCCAATATTTCTTAATTTAGACACAGGCCAAAGTAATATGCTCTTGTTAAACATTTTCGTCTTTCATGCTAGGTGGCGGTGCATTTACTCTTCGGAAGAGGGCTAGAACATATTGCGCGTATGCTGAGATGGAAGAAAGACGCAGTCGGATATTGATGTGGGACAGATGTGACTATGTGTCGGACGGATGTGACTGTGTTATCATCTCCAAACCTTATTAACGTTTCACTAAACATACTAATAAGAATATCAAAAGGAATAGACCAAACATTTACGCCAATATTCTCACTTTGAGTACAAAGCAAGTTGTTATGCGGGAAAATAAGTTGTTTGCACCGTCACTTCTTCTGTTGGACGTATTTGGCATCATGTATCACTTTTATTTTGTCGTAAGTCTTCTGACTGGGTTTATTCAGTCCGCTGAGAGTTATTTTTCTGTACCAACCTCTTCATCTCAAAGTAGCACTTCCACAAATAACAGGATGCATTACAGTGTTTGCCTTCTGCAGCACTTATTTTCCCTTGTATGGCTTCCTACAGTACCATGTCTGTTACTCTTTCGTCTCGTAACACATGCCAAAACAGTTTGATCGGGAAATATATTTGATCACATTTGGTTGTCAGACAACAAATTTTTCGTGTTAGAAATGATACCAAATTATATGGTTGCAACCTGTAATGCGTATTATAGAAAGAATAACAAAACTCAGGCATAAATGTAAGGTTAAGGGGCGATGATTCACGAAAGCTGATAACGAACAGAGTGCTAATGACTAATACTAAAAAAAAATATCATAACGAATATTTAAATTTTCCATAAGGACAACTTCACAACCAGTGTTACATTTTCTTACAGGGAGTCAGCAAATACTTTAAACGTTCACACTAAAACTCCACACCAAAAGAACATACATAGCTCGTACTTCAGTTAACAAACAAAATGTTCCCATAACGCTGGTGCAACTGGCATACTAAATGCTACAGTGTCAAATGGTGGCATCCAGAAATCAGCAACATATACTGAATAGTCTGATAGTCAGCTTCAGTGCTACCAGCGCAGTAAATATACAAAGGTACTGGAATAGCGGGAGGGTATCCCAAGTTAATGTCACAATAAACCTTGACAGTCCTTTGCATCACTTAAATCACGTGGTAGATATATAATAACCAAAACCTGCCACTAATTTTAACAAACGGTAACCAACGAGAATGAAGCGGGACATTGCATAACAGCCCCCTACTTATACAAGAGTCAAAGTATGTATGTGTGTGTGTGTGTGTGTGTGTGTGTGTGTTTGGAGCTTCTGGGCACTCAGCTCCCGTACAAATCTTAAAAGAAACGAATGTGGATAAAATGGCTGAAACTGTTGGCACACAGTGAGAAGAAAACCTACGAATTGAAACTCATACATTCACTCCCACCTCACTCTTTTTGACCCACATACTCTGTCTCACATACCTTAAGACAATGGGGAATTGATGGAAACTGCTATACTTGGGATTATAACATGAATAATACGACAGAGGAGCTAAAAGAAAAGCGCAGGGAAATGTGACTGTCTGACCGCTTATAAAAATTATGGGAGAGCCTGGCATGCTGAAAGACGTTAACAGAAACTCCCAAAGATTTTAAGAAGTATCTTGGACTAATTACAAAAACTTAAAACTCTCATGCGTTGAGTCACTCAAAACAGAAGACAGATCTGTAGGCAAATCAGACGCTGCCCTCTGGTCCGAAAATAATACACAGGCTAACAAATGCGAAGCACAATGATCTGTATGCCAGAAGCACTAATCATTACAGGGTCCTATCGAAGGAACAAGAAGCCATACGTTATAGGACTCTGGCCTATTAGAAGACGAATGAGATGGACCTCATCCCTTCTGTGTGGCTGGTAGGAGGTATGCCATGGCCGCGTTGTGTGCTGTACAAGACGGAGATTATTGTATGTCACTGAAGCCACCCTTCCTCCCATCGATGTCTGACTCATTTCCTCAACAGTGAGATGGTAGCATGCAGGGAGATCGCACACTGAACTAAATGAGACATGCCTCCTTGGCTGCTTCATGTGTCCTTTTGTTCCCTGCAATACCCATGTTCCGTGGACCCAGATGAGAGATACCGCGTTCCTCAGCCTTTGTAGTTGGAGAAAGCCGTCTTGCATATTCTGGATTGGTTTGCCTGCTGGGTACAAGCGGTGTAGTTAGTGAAGGGCACTCACGGAATCGGAACGAAAAAGAAATTTAGCACTTCGAACATATCTCATCTGCCCCAGGAAGTGGCGGCTTGTGAGTATGCATTCTGGGTGTTCATAAATTTATAGATTCAGATAAAAGTGAGAAAGTAAAATGAATAGCGTCTGCCGTATAACAGTTATGCTTGTCAACAAGTTTATACAACTACAGCCACAACCAATAATAATAACAACAGTAATAATAATAATAATAATAATAATAATCCCCGAGGAGGCCCGGGAAAAGAATAGGCCTCCGGTATGTTCTGCCAGTCGTAAAAGGCGATGAAAAGAACAAACCACTAACAGGGCTAACCCCCCTTTTAGTGTGATTAGTTGGTTCAGGACAGAACTAAAGAAGCCTCGGACAAGCGCCGTCATGGTCGGGGACGACGCTTGAACCCTATGCCCGCTCACAATGGTAACGACACTGCTAGCCAACTGGAAAATGATTTAAATCCAAATAGAGGTGTTTTGCAGGATATGCTTCCTGCAACCACCCTAGAAGGAAAACAAAGACAGAGGATGAGATGGTCAGATGAAGTTAATCGACACCTCATGTTCTGTTATCACCAAGCAACAAACCTAGGAACCAACACAACTGGATACAGATCACAAGTATACACAACATTTATTACCAGATACCCAGAATTAAAATTTTTAACAGAACAACCAATTTGTACAGAAACCAGATGGCAGTTATAAGAGTCGAGGGGCATGAAAGGGAAGCAGTGGTTAGGAAAGGAGTGAGACAGGGTTGTAGCCTCTCCCCGATGTTATTCAATCTGTATATTGAGCAAGCAGTAAAGGAAACAAAAGAAAAATTCGGAGTAGGTATTAAAATTCATGGAGAAGAAGTAAAAACTTTGAGGTTCGCCGATGACATTGTAATTCTGTCAGAGACAGCAAAGGACTTGGAAGAGCAGTTGAACGGAATGGACAGAGTCTTGAAAGGAGGATATAAGATGAACATCAACAAAAGCAAAACGAGGATAATGGAATGTAGTCAAATTAAATCGGGTGATGCTGAGGGGATTAGATTAGGAAATGAGACACGTAAAGTAGTAAAGGAGTTTTGCTATTTGGGGAGCAAAGTAACTGATGATGGTCGAAGTAGAGATGATATAAAATGTAGACTGGCAATGGCAAGGAAATCGTTTCTGAAGAAGAGAAATTTGTTAACATCGAGTATAGATTTAAGTGTCAGGAAGTCGTTTCTGAAAGTATTTGTATGGAGTGTAGCCATGTATGGAAGTGAAACATGGACGATAACCAGTTTGGATAAGAAGAGAATAGAAGCTTTCAAAATGTGGTGCTACAGAAGAATGCTGAAGATAAGGTGGGTAGGTCATGTAACTAATGAGGAGGTATTGAATAGGATTGGGGAGAAGAGAAGTTTGTGGCACAACTTGACTAGAAGAAGGGATCGGTTGGTAGGTCATGTTTTGAGGCATCAAGGGATCACAAATTTAGCATTGGAGGGCAGCGTGGAGGGTAAAAATCGTAGAGGGAGACCAAGAGATGAATACACTAAGCAGATTCAGAAGGATGTAGGTTGCAGTAGGTACTGGGAGATGAAGAAGCTTGCACAGGATAGAGTAGCATGGAGAGCTGCATCAAACCAGTCTCAGGACTGAAGACCACAACAACAACAACAACAACAGAACAACGACTAGCTGATCAGATCCGTGTAATAATAAAAAATAACAGGATACCCCAGTCAGAATTAGAAAACATCAAACAACAAGTACAACAAATACTGGAACAAAATAATGTGCAATCAGAAGAAGAAGAAAATACAGTAATGGAATCAAACATCCCAGAGGAAACAAACAAAGAACAACACGCACCAATTAAACAATCAGAGGAAAACGAAATCTTAAGACAGCCACCAGAACAAGCACAAATAGAACATGAAGTGACACAGATGTTAGATATAGAAAAAAAATTTCAGCTAACATATATAGAATACAAAGACACAAATACAGACATTAGACCAGTCTTGCATAGACCACCAAATAACCCACAAGTCGAAACAACAATAAAAACTATCAACACAATCATACACAACAAAATAAATGAAAACACAACTATGGAAGAGTTACAACTACTGGTTTATATAGGAGCACTCACTACACTAAATATACACACTAGGCAGAGATCAGGACCAACCAGCACACAGAAGAAACCCACAAAACCAGCATGGCAACACAGGCTACAGATCAAAATAGAAAAACTGAGAAAAGACATCGGACAGCTAACACAATTTATAAGAAATGAAATCTCGGAAAACAAGAAGCGACAGAGCAATTAGACGAAAAGAAGCAGAAATTACAAGCATTAGCCAAACGACTCAGAAGATACAAAAAAAGTGAAAATAGAAGGAAACAAAACCAAACATTCAACACAAACCAAAAGAAATTTTACCAGACAATAGATAACACACACATTAAAATAAACAATCCACCAAACATAACAGACATGGAACACTTCTGGAGCAACATATGGTCAAACCCGGTACAACATAACAGGCATGCACGATGGATACAAGCAGAAACAGACACATACAAGATGATACCACAAATGCCTGAAGTGATAATTTTGCAACATGAAGTCACCCAAGCAATTAATTCTACTCACAATTGGAAAGCCCCTGGAAATGATAAAATAGCAAATTTCTGGTTAAAGAAGTTCACCTCAACACATTCACATCTAACTAAATTATTTAACAGTTACATTGCAGACCCATACACATTCCCTGATACACTTACACACGGAATAACATTTCTGAAACCTAAAGATCAAGCAGACACCGCGAACGCAGCTAAATATAGCCCCATAACATGCCTACCAACAATATACTAAATATTAACTTCACTCATTAAACAGAAATTAATGACACATACAACACAGAACAAAATTATAAATGAAGAACAAAAAGGCTGTTGCAAAGGAGCATGAGGATGTAAAGAGCAACTGATAATAGATGCAGAGGTGACATATCAAGCTAAAACTAAACAAAGGTCGCTACACTACGCATACATTGATTACCAAAAAGCTTTTGATAGTGTACCCCACTCATGGTTACTACAAATATTGGAAATATACAAAGTAGATCCTAAATTGATACAGTTCCTAAACATAGTAACGAAAAATTGGAAAACCACACTGAATATCCAAACAAATTCAAATAGTATCACATCACAGCCAATACAGATTAAGCGTGGAATATACCAAGGAGACTCATTAAGTCCTTTCTGGTTCTGCCTTGCTCTCAACCCACTATCCAACATGCTAAATAATACAAATTATGGATACAATATTACTGGAACATACCCACACAAAATCACACATTTGCTATACATGGATGATCTAAAACTACTGGCAGCAACAAATCAACAACTCAACCAATTACTAAAGATAACAGAAGGATTCAGCAATGATATAAGTATGGCTTTTGGAACAGACAAATGTAAGAAAAATAGCATAGTCAAAGGAAAACACACCAAACAAGAAGATTACATATTGGATAACCACAGCGACTGCATAGAAGCGATGGAAAAAACGGATGCCTATAAATATCTAGGATACAGACAAAAAATAGGAATACATAATACAAATATTAAAGAAGAACTAAAAGAAAAATATACACAAAGACTAACAAAAATACTGAAAACAGAATTGACAGCAAGAAACAAGACAAAAGCTATAAATACTTATGCCATACCAATATTGACCTACTCATTTGGAGTAGTGAAATGGAGTAACACAGACCTAGAAGCACTCAATACACTTACACGATCACAATGCCACAAATATAGAATACATCACATACGTTCAGCAACAGAAAGATTCACATTAAGCAGAAAGGAAGGAGGAAGGGGATTTATCGACATAACAAACCTACATTATGGACAGGTAGACAATTTAAGAAAATTCTTCCTAGAACGAGCAGAAACTAGCAAAATACACAAGGCAATCACTCATATAAATACATCGGCTACACCACTGCAATTTCATAACTACTTCTACAACCCTTTAGATATCATAACATCAACAGATACGAAGAAAGTAAATTGGAAAAAGAAAACACTTCATGGCAAGCACCTGCATTATCTAACACAGCCATACATCGATCAAGACGCATCCAACACATGGCTAAGAAAAGGCAATATATACAGTGAGACAGAAGGATTCATGATTGCGATACAGGATCAAACAATAAACACCAGGTATTACAGCAAGCATATTATTAAAGATCCCAATACCACAACGGATAAATGCAGACTTTGTAAACAACAAATAGAAACAGTAGATCACATCACAAGCGGATGTACAATACTAGCAAATACAGAATACCCCAGAAGACATGACAATGTCGCAAAAATAATACATCAACAGCTTGCCTTACAACATAAACTTTTAAAACAACACGTTCCTACATACAAGTATACACCACAAAATGTACTGTAGAATGATGAATACAAATTATACTGGAACAGAACCATTATAACAGATAAAACAACGCCACATAACAAACCTGACATCATACTCACCAATAAAAAGAAGAAATTAACACAACTAATCGAAATATCCATACCCAATACAACAAATATACAAAAGAAAACAGGAGAAAAAATTGAAAAATACATCCAACTGGCTGAGGAAGTCAAAGACATGTGGCATCAGGATAAAGTTGACATCATACCAATTATACTATCAACTACAGGAGTCATACCACACAATATCCACCAGTACATCAATGCAATACAGCTACATCCAAACATATATAAACAACTACAGAAATCCGTAATTATTGATACATGTTCAATTACCCGAAAGTTCCTAAATGCAATATAACACATACCGTACAGTTAAAAGGAAGTGACGCTTGATCAAGGTCCGCGTCACTCCATTTTTAACCGGACTTAACGTCTGAGAAAGTGAAGGAAATAATAATAATAACGTGCATAACTTATCTGAAAAATGAAAAAAATGTTTTTGTTGAATTTTATTGTTTTGTACATAATTAAGTGCGGTTTATGGCACTAACTAAGTAATGTGTAAGCTTTCGTAACTCTGTATTTCCCAGTTTCGTGTAATTGGGTGTTTTCGTGTTTTTCAATTTTTTTCCGACAAATGTACAAAATCGCTAACAGTTCAAGAATTTACTTCCGCACTAAGAATCAAATATTCTTGAGCGGCATCCACACAACAGCTTGTGCTTACTGTACACTTCCCTGTTAAATGTTCCTTGTTTATTTGATTTCGTCATTCTCCCAATGAAAGGATGAGTTGTCGGAGGCCCTAGTTGCTTTGTGGCTAAATCTTCCTGATAAATTACTTTTCTGATCCCAGAATGAGATTTTCACTCTGCATCAGAGTGTGGGCTAATAAGACTCGAACTCGCGACCTTTGCCTTTCGCGGGCAAGTGCTCTATTGATTGAGCTATCCTAGTACGATTCATGATTACTTTTTTGTTAGCATTAAAACAGATTCAACATAATTCATATTTACACAGCACACGAAGCCGATTCCCGCACAATAAACAGCAACCTCCAAACACAAAGTGCCGTTTATAGAAATAATTAAACTCAAGTACACTACTGGCCATTAAACTTGCTGCACCAAGAAGAAATGCAGATGATTAACGGGTATTCATTGGACAAATATATTATACTAGATCGGACATGTGATTACATTTTCACGTAATTTGGGTGCATAGATCCTGAGAAATCAGTTCCCAGTTCCGTAATGACGATCTTCATACGCATGGGCATTGAGTCAAACAGAGCTTGGATGGCGTGTACAGACACAGCTGCCCATGCAGCTTCATCACGATATCACAGTTCATCAAGAGTAGCGACTGGCGTATTGTGACGAGCCAGTTGCTCGGCCACCATTGACCAGACGTTTTCAGTTGGTGAGAGATCTGGAGAATGTGCTGGCCAAGGCAGCAGTCGAAAATTTTCTGTATCCAGAAAGGCCCGTACAGGACCTGAACATGCGGTCGTGCATTATCCTGCTGAAATGTAGGGTTTCGCAGGGATCGAATGAAGGGAAGAGCCACGGGTCGTAACACATCTGAAATGTAACGTACACTGTTCAAAGGGCCGTCAGTGCCAACAAGAGGTGACCGAGACGTGTAACCAATGGCACCCCATACCATCACGCCGGGTGATACGCCGGTATGGCGATGACGAATACACGCTTTCAATGTGCGTTCACCGCGATGTCGGCAAACACGGATGCGACCATCATGATGCTGTAAACAGAACCTGGATTCATCCGAAAAAGATGCCTGTCATCGCGACTGCTAGTGATACAAGGCCGTTGGGATCCAGCACAGCGTTCCGTATTACCCTCCTGAATTCTGCGATTCCATATTCTGCTAACAGTCATTGGATGTCGACCAACACGAGCAGCAATGTCGTGATACGATAAACCGCAATCGTGATAGGCTACAATCCGACCTTTATCAAAGTCGGAAACGTGGTGGTACGCATTTCTCCTCTTTATAGGAGCCATCACAACAACGTTTCACCAGGCTACGCCGGTCAACTGCTGTTTGTGTATGAGATATCGGTTGGAAACTTTCCTCATGTCAGTACGTTGTAGGTGTTGTGTGTGAATGCTCTGAAAAGCTAATCATTTGCATATCACAGCATCTTCTTCCTGTGAGTTAAATTTCGCGTCTGTAGCACATCATCTTCGTGGTGTAGCAATTTTAATGGCCGGGAGAGTAGTAATGCCTACCAGAATGGCCACTTGACCAGAATACAAATGAGGCACTGAGATCCATTAGGGGCTAAACACAACGTCGTCGATTTCACATTTTAGTGAATATCAGAGAAACCAGTGATACAGCTGTTAGTGAATTTTCATATGTGTAATGTGAGCCCACAGCACAGATAAACCTGATTCACCAATCAGGTCAACAGTTTTCAGATGCATGAATAAATGGTACAATCTTACAATCGATGGTGATGTGCTTTAGGTCGATATGATTCTCGCCGCTTCAAAATGATTGCTGTATGATAAAATTCATACCTTAATACACTGTAACTCATTCAGAACACCACAAAACAGGTTTACTGTCAGTACCACTTTGACATATACTGACGTCCGATCTAATTTTACTATGGTATATTGTGAGTGAATTAGGATATATGAGGATTGTGCTATCTAGCAAGACTTACGCCAAGAGAATGGGGATAAAAGTCTGCCACAGTGTGCTACCACCTGGTGACATTAAAGTAAACTTCAAGGATTAGCTGTGCGTATCGTGAACCATACATGTTATTTATCAACTCCACATTTTTTGGCTCTTAAGGCATTTGCGTAACTTGAGTTCTTGCAAAATGCCAACGTCTGAACGATATATCTGGGTGCTGTATGGAGACACTCTTATTTCAACGCGGCTACTAGTGGTAACTGACTGTACTTACCGGAAATCTTCCTGATGACTTCCCATGCTTTTGTAGAACGAGTGGAACGGTTGATGTCCAGGAACGTTAGCAATGACATTTCCTTGCCCTCCTGATTGTGTGTTGAGCTCTGTCTCTCTCTCAGTTCGAAGGTCTCCGAAGTTTTCCACAGTCGGGTGACATTTAAAACGTCATAGAGCTGCTAGTGTGATCCACATTACTGAACAATACTCACCAGTCCACGAAAAGACAATTTTATGTCGAAGGCGACTTGAGGACTCTGGGATCGAGAAGTCAGCGGCTTGGTGGATCACTTGCGTGATGTAGTTCCCCGCTCTACCTCATTGTCGAAGCGTTCAAACACAGCCAGCCAGTGGAAAGCGTCCACTTGACTCTCCTTATCATCTGTCGTTGCAACATTCTCCCACGGAGCGCTCCGTCTAAGCATCAACCTGGAGAAAGAGTGGGAAGCGGTCACTGGTACGAGAATCATTACTGACTTGCCGTTGAACGTAGTCCGCTGTAGCTGGATAGCAGAAAGAGGGCCAGATGGGTGAGGGTGCCCCAGTAGCAGCACAAAAATTAGTGTGTGTGCGCCTGTAGATGATGCACAACCTGGGAGACGTCATGTTTCCTTTCAAAACCTGACCCCAAGGGTAAGTAGTGGTTAGCTCCATAGTACATGATGGGCACTGAAGTCTTCCGTTAGGAGAAATGATCAAGGGAACCGATGCGTAAGACCTGTGAGAGCCTCAGAGTCTATTGCATCTGGAACATGGAAGTACATCAAGCAAACAGTGATATTGTGACACACAAGAATTTTATCTACAATTGCTTGCATGTCAGTAGCCATGGGGAGGGCAGAGGAGTGGTGCGAGTTATTTACGAACAAAGCGATTGGTTCCTCTGGCCTTTTCCCAGTCAGGTCATCCTTGTAATGGAAGGTATAGCCTCATAGAAAAGGGCGTCATACATAGTAGACGGGCATCACACACTCTAGGATGCGTTTCCTGCAAACACAAGCACAGGGACCGTTCCTCTGCCGCTATTTTCAGTTTCTCCACATGTGTACTGAACCCATTAATGTTTCATTACCGTATGGAAGCCACTGATCACAGGGGTAACACTTCCATTTTGTCTGCTGGGGAGGGGAGTCTGCAATGAGGATGGCTTCAGTCTTCAGCTATCAGTCTTGGGACGTGATGGATGTCCCATGCTAAATTCAAGTACGTCGGCTCTGAGGATGAATCATGAGAGACGTCAGCGAGAGTGACGTCGACATCATCAGACTGCTTTCATCCCTCTATATCAAAGAATGATGCTTCACCTTTGAATTTTTGGCCTGTGGATGCTTTGGAGCCACTACTGAGGCAGTGGAAGTGGCGACGTTGGACTATGGACTACGCTGAACTTCGGAGGAGCAGGGACATCCACAACGACGACAACCACGGCCTTTTCTGATGTCCTGTAGGGGAGAGAGGAGGTGGAGAACAACGCAGCAGCACAAGTGCAGTTACACACGTAGGTACCAGTGCTGACACTAACAATCTCCTCTCGTGTAGAAACATCGAATTGTCAACTGGCAGTTTAGAAACTGAAGCAAATGAGGTAGCTGGCGTGGGGGGTCTTCATAGCTTTATTAACCTTTTTGGTCTCATCGTATGTGATTTCCTTGTTGTTTTAAGCTCCTGCATGGCATAGCGGGACTAGAATTCGTTATGAATACGAACGTAAGCCAGAGAATGTGTTACTGTGAATACTTCAGCGATAGGGTAGTTATTATCAGAATGGAAGGCAAACCAACACTGACAACGATAGTTCAGGTATACATACAGAAGTAGCAAGCTGAAGTGATAGGGTAGTATATGAGGATATTGAAAGGGTAATACAGTACGCCAAGGGGAATGCAAATGCAATAGTCATGGGGGACTGGAATGCAGTAGTACCGCAAGGAGCAGAAGAAACGGTCACTGGAGAATATGGGCTTGTGACGAGGATTGAGAAAGGACAAAGACTTCACTCAGTCCTACAATAAATTTCAGCTAATAATAGCGAATATTTTGTTCAAGAATCACTATAGGAGGAGATGTGCATGGAAACGACCTGGTGATACGAGAAATCACACTTCATCAAGGTGAGACACAGATTCCAAAATCAAATACTGGATTGTAAGGTGAGCCCAGCAGCAGATATAGACTCAGATCACAATTTAGTTGTGATAAAGAGTGGGGTGAAGTTAAAGAGATTAGTGAGGAAGAATTTGTACGCAATGAAGTGGGATATGGAGGTACTACTGAATGATGAGATACGCTTGAAGTTATTTAAGGCTGTAGATACAGCAATAAGGAATAGCTCAGTAGGCTGTACAGTTGAATAGGAATGGATATCTCGAAAAACGGCCATCATAGATGTTGGAAAGAAAAAAATAGGTACAGAAAAGGTAACTAGGGAGAAACCATGGGTAAAAGAATAACATTTCAGTTGATCGATGAAAGGAGGAAGAACAAAAATGTTCTGGAAAATTCAGGAATACGGAAATACAAGTCGCTGATGTATGAAATAAATAGGAAGTGCAGGGAAGCTAAGACGAAATAGTTGCATGAAAAATGTGAAGAAATCGAAAAAGAAACGATTGACGGAAAGACTGTCTCAGCATACAGAAAAGTCGTGACAACCTCCGTTGACATAAAAAGCCAGAATGAAACTTTCTGGCAGATTAAAACTGCGTGCCCGACCGCCACTCGAACTCGCGACCTTTGCCTTTCGCGGGCAAGTGCTCTACCATCTGAGCTACCGAAGCACGACTCACGCCCGGTCCTCACAGCTTTACTTCTGCCAGTATCTCGTCTCCTACCTTCCAAACTTTACAGAAGCTCTCCTGCGAACCATGCAGAACTAGCACTCCTGAAAGAAAGGATACTGCGGAGACATGGCTTAGCCACAGCCTGGGGGATGTTTCCAGAATGAGATATTCACTCTGCAGCGTAGTGTGGTAGAACACTTGTCCGCGAAAGACAAAGGTCCCGAGTTCGAGTCTCAGTCGGGCACACAGTTTTAATCTGCCAGGAAGTTTCATATCAGCGCACACTCCGCTGCAGAGTGAATATCTCATTCTGGATTAAAAGCAAGGTTTGTAACATTAAGAGTACAACGGAAATTCCACTATTAAATGGAGGGTAAGAGAGCAGTAAGGTGGAGGCCTCTATGAGGGAGAAGATTTTTCTGTGCTAGAAGAGATTGGGGATCCATTTTTAAAATGAGAATTTAAGAGCTTTGGAGGACTTCAGATGAAATAAGGCAGAAGGAACAGATAACACTCCATAAAAATTTCTTAAAACATTGGGGGAAGTAGCAAGAAAACGACTATTCAGGTTGGTTTGTAGAATGTATGATCTTGTGACATACCATCTGACTTTCGAAAAAATATCATCCACACAATTCCGAAGGCGGCAAAAGCTGACAACAGCGAGAATCTTCGCATAATCAACTTAAGAGCTCATGCAACCAAATTTTTGACGAGAATAATTTACAGAAGAAGAGGAAAGATAATTGTGGATGTGTTAGATGACGATAAGTTTTGTTTTAGGTAAGGTAAAGGCGCGAGATAGGCAATTCTGGCGATGCGATTGATAACGGAGGCAAGACTAAAGAAAATCAAGACACGTTCATAGGGTTTGCCGACCTGGAGAAAACATTCGACAATGTAAAACGATGCTACATGTTCGAAATTCTGAGAAAGATAAGGGTCAGGTATAGGGAGAGATGGGTCATACGCAATACGTACTAGAGCCGAGAGGGAATAATTACAGAGCTCGGATTAAGAAAGTTGTAAGACAGGGATGTAGTCTTTCTCCCTTACTGTTCAATCTCTACATAGAAGAAGCAATGATCTAAATAAAAAGAAAGGTTCGGGATTGACATTAAAACTCACTGAGAAATGATAGCAATCATTCGATTCGCTCATGACATTGCTATCCTGAGTGAAAGTGAAGAAGGATTACATGGTTCAAATGGCTCTGAGCACTATGGGACTCAACTGCTGAGGTCATTAGTCCCCTAGAACTTAGAACTAGTTAAACCTAACTAACCTAAGGACATCACAAACGTCCATGCCCGAGGCAGGATTCGAACCTGCGACCGTAGCGGTCTCGCGGTTCCAGACTGCAGCGCCTTTAACCGCACGGCCAGGATTACATGATCTGCTGAATGTAATGAACAGCCTAATGAGTAAAGAAATGGATTTAAAGTAGATCGAAGGAAGACAAAAGTAATGACAAGTAGCAGAAATGAGATCAGCGAGAAACTTAACATCATGATTGATGGTAACGAAGCAGGTAAGGTTAACAAATTCTGTCACCTAGGCAGCAAAATAACAAACGGTGGACGGAGCAAGGAAGACATTAGTAGCAGACTAGCACTGGCAAAAAGACATTTCTGACGAAGAGAAGTCTACCAGTATCAAACAAAAGCCTTAACTGGAGAAAGAAATTTTTGAGAATTGACGTTTGGAGCACATAGTTGTGTGACAGTGAAACATGGACTACCGGGAAACTGGAACAGAACACAATCGAATCATTTGAGATGTGGTGCCACAAACGAATGTTGAAAATTAGGTTGACCGATAAGTTGAGGAATGAGGACGCTCTCCACAGAATCGGAGAGGAAAGTAATGGATGGGAAACGCTGACAAGGAGAAGGAGCAGAATGACAGGACATCTGTTAATGTGTGTGTGTGTTGGGGTTTATGGGCGCTCAACATCGAGGTCATCAGCGCCCTGACACACAGTAAAAGGAACGAATGTGGAGAGACCTAATAAAACTGAAAAACACACTCAAAGCAGGAAAAGAGGGAAAATACGACCTGAGACGGTAAAACCTAAGGTAAGGGATAACATAGCGACAAGAATGACATAGGAAACCGTCAGTGTCTGGCCACTTACATAAAATATGGGCGAGCTTGTCACACAGGAAACAAGTTAAAATCCCCTCCCTAAAATCTTTGTAAAAACATTCGACATGGCACAGAACTTTAAAACTTTAACCACATTCGTCCGAGTGTTGCCTAAAAGAGTTGGCAGGTCCGCTGGCAAGGCAGCCGCGGCCCGCTGGTCAGAAAATAAAACGCAATCCAATAAAACGTGGCGCACAGTGACCTGGACGCCGCAAGCACCACACAGTGGAGGGTCCTCCCGCCGGAGCAGGAAGCCATGCGTCTTAGGGCTGTGGCCTATTCGAAGCCGAGTGAGGAGAACCTCGTCCCGTCGATGGGGCTGAAAGGAAGTACACCACACACGCGTTGTGGGCTTGACTAGACGGAGCTTATTGTCAGTCACGTCCAGCCACTCGTCCTCCCACCGACACATGACTCGGGAGCTCAACAGCGAGGTGAGTGCGTGCAAGGGGATAGCACACTGAGATACGTGTGGATCAAGACACGCTTCCTTGGCTGCGAGATCTGCCCCTTCATTCCCATCAATGCCAACATGCCCCGGAACCCAGCAGAAAGCTACAACCTTCCCCAGTCGCTGTAGTCGGAGGAGGGCATCCTGGATGGTCTGGACTACTGTAACTGCCGGATACAAATGGTGCAATGATTGAAGGGCACTGAGGGAATCGGAACAGACAAGAAATTTAGGAGAGGAAGAATGTCTCATCTCCTCCAGCGCCCGCAAGATCGCAGACAATTCTGCATCAAAGACCGTGAAAGGCGGAGGCAGTCGGACCTTAAGGACACGATCCGGAAAAACAACGGAGCAGCCAACGGAATCCCCTTGTTTCGACCCATCCGTAAAAACCGCTACATAGTCGTGGTGCTCAGATAAAACAGCAGAAAATGCTGCATGAAAAATGGTGGCAGGAGTGCAACCCCTCTTGTACTGCAATAAATCTAAAATCACTCTGGGCCTCTTCAGTAACCAGGGTGGCAGGCGGTTAAAACCCTGGATTTGGGGTTGTACAGACTCCACACCGAGCGACTCTAGAACACGTTGCACACGGATCCCAAATGGCAACGTAGCCCGGGGACGGTGGGAAAAAAGGCGGTCCAGAGGTGGATGGGCAACAAGGCGGTGAGCAGGCGAGCTGGGAGCCGCAAGAAACTTACAAGCCTGGCGCACCAGAAGGAGCTGCCGCCGGATGGTAAGTGGCGGTTCGCCAGCCTCAGCACAGAGACTTGGTATGGGACTGGTCCGATAAGCACCCGTGGCCAGTCGAATCCCAGCATGGTGGACAGCGTCAAGGATCCGCAAATAAGACGGCCTCGCTGACCCATATACTGTGCACCCATAGTCCAGCCGCGAACGCACAAAAGCCCGATAAAACTGAAGGAGACGCGCCCTGTCCGCTCCCCAAGACCTGTGGCTGAGGCACTTGAGGATGTCCAGTGCCTTCAGGGATCTGGCTTTCAAGTCACGTAGGTGTGGCAGCCATGACAACCTGGAGTCAAAAATTAGTCCCAGAAACCGCACTGCGTCTCTAAAATGTAGGACAGCATCCCCCATATGCAAGGCAGGCAAAGTAAAAAGACGACGAGAACGATTAAAATGAACACAAACACACTTATCGGCAGAAAACCGAAAACCTGTCTTTGCAGCCCACTTCTCTAACCGCCGCACTGTTAGCTGCAACTGACGACTCACGGTTGCAACACTGGAGGAGGAACAGAAAACAGCAAAGTCGTCCACAAACAAGGAGCACTGTACTGGACTCCTCACTGTAGACGTTATACTGTTTATGGCTATGGCAAAGAGGGTAACGCTTAAAACACTGCCCTGGGGGACACCGTTCTCCTGCTCAAAGCGATCAGACAGTGTGTTACCAACGCGGGTCCGAAAAAACCGCTGAGACAGGAAAGACCGAATGAAAATGGGGAGGCGGCCACGAAAGCCCCATTGATGCAGTTGTGCAAGAATACAGTGTCTCCAAGTAGTATCATATGCCTTGCTGATATCAAAGAAGATACCGATACAGTGATGCTGACGGAGGAAAGCCTGCTGAATAGCCGCCTCGAGGAGTGTCAGGTTGTCGACTGTGGACCGAAATTTTCGGAATCCACACTGAAAGCGGCTAAGGAGCTGCCTGGTCTCTAGCAGCCAGACCAGACGACGGTTAACCATTCGTTCCAGGGTCTTTCCGACACAGCTTGTCAAGGCAATACTACGATAACTACTGGGACATGTGCGGTCCTTGCCTGGTTTGAGGAGAGGGATGAGGATTGCCTCCCTCCACGAGGTGGGGAAAACTCCCGTCCGCCATATGAGATTAAAACATTCGAGGAGGATTTCCTTTGACGCCGCTGGCAGATGGCGAAGCATGGAGTACCGGATGCGGTCGTAACCTGGTGCGGTGTCAGAAGCCGCAGTAAGTGCCGATTCAAGTTCCCACATGGAGAAAGGGGAGTTGTAGGCCTCAGAATTGTTCGACCGAAAGTCCAGCTTCGCTCGTTCGACAGTCGCACGGTAGCGACGAAATGCTGGATCCTGGGTTGCAGTGGCAGTACTTTGTGCAAAATGCTCTGCCAGCGTCTGAGCAATGGCTCTGGGTGTTGTTTGGAGGCATCCCTGGTTCAGGACTGCAGCTATTGGTAGACGGCTGCGTTTACCGGAAATCCTCCGGATGGCTTCCCATACTTTTGTGGAACAAGTGGAACGGTTGATGGAGTCCAGGAACTCCTGCCATGACCTTTTCTTGCTCTCTTTAATGACACGGCGTGCCCTGGCTCTCGCGATGCGAAAGGCGGTAAGATTGACTGCTGTTGGGCGGCATTTAAATCGGCGAAGAGCCGCACGCCTGTCCCGGATGGCTGAACGGCACTCATCCGTCCACCAAGGCACAAGGCGCCGCTTAGGAGGGCCAGAAGACTGTGGCATGGACAGGTCAGCAGCATGATGGATCACAAGTGTGATGTGATCCACCCATTTCTGTACGCTGTTGTGGCGTTCAAAGACAGCCAATCGAGTGAACAGAGGCCAGTTAGCCCTGCCAACCATCCACGATGGCGGCCTCTGCTCCAGCAATACACCATCCAGGAGATGAATGAGGATGGGGAAGTGATCGCTGGAATGAAGGTCGTCAATGACCTCCCAGTGAACAGAGTCGGTGAGGGCGGGAGAGCAGAAAGATAGGTCAATGGCTGAGAATGACCCAGTAGCGGCAGAGAAATGAGTTGGAGTACCTGTGTTAAGGATGCACAACACTTGAGGTGTGAGGAGGCTCTCCAAAATTCGACCTCGAGCGCAAAGAGAAGTGGAGCCCCACAGGACATGATGGGCATTGAAGTCTCCCAGGAGGAGAAAGGGGCGCGGGAGTTGGTCGATAAGATCTGTGATAGCGTCTAAGGTCATTGCATCCAGAGGGGGTAAATAAAGGGAGCAAACAGTAAGCCTTCGACGGGAATGAATTGCAACTGCAACTGCTTGCAGGTCAGTATCCAGGGGGAGAGCAGAGGAGTGGTGGTCATTAGTGACAAACACGGCGACTCCGCCTTTGGCTCTGTCTCCAGTCAGGTCATCTTTGCGATACAACGTATAGCCCCTGAGTACTGGAGCATCAGAGGGTTTTAGATGTGTTTCCTGTAAACACAAGCACAGGGGGCGTTGCCGTGCTAGGAGGTGCAGTTCCTCCACATGTGCCCGGAATCCATTCATGTTCCACTGTATAATGGGAGCCATCGATCAGGGTGGGAGGACCTTCAGTCGCACTTTCTGTCGGGGAGGAGAGGCCACAACAGGTGGAGGCTCAGTTTTGGGGCGAGATGATTGCCCCAGTCTGACATCAACCTCCATCGCCTCTGAAGAGGAGTCGAGAGAGACGTCAGAAAGAACGACATCAACATCAGCAGACTGTAGAACTTCAGTCTCCTTGAGCGGTCGAGTCTTCACCTTTGGTTTGGGCTTCGATTTTCTGGCCAGAGGTGGCAGTGGAGCCAAAACCTCAGAAGCAGTAGGGGGTGTAGCAGCGCTGGGCATTGCACAAGACTGGACCTGGGAAGGGGCAGGAGGTTCCATGACGTCAGCGACCACGGCCCGGTCAGAAGGCCGGGGAGGAGCAGCAGGCTTCACAGGAACAGCAGCAGCACACGTACATTGACAAACGCAGGTGCTAGTGCTGACAGTAGCAACCTCCGTTTGTGTAGCGGCATCAGTTTTCAAGACTGGCTGTTTCAGAACGGAAGAAAAGGAAGCAGCGAACGTGGGCGGCTGCAGGGACTTGTAAATTTTATTTGCCTCACCGTACGGGATGCGTTTGGTGGTTTTAAGTTCCTGGATCTTCCGTTCCTCAAGGAAAACTCTACATTCCCTACTCCACACAGGGCGATCCCCAGAGCAGTTGACACACTTGGGAGGAGAGGAGCAACTAACTCCCTCATGGGCGGCTTTACCACAGTTCCCGCAAGTGGCTTCCCCTTTACAGCCGAGAGTAGTGTGTCCAAAGCGTTGGCACTTAAAACACCGCATGGGGTTGGGGTAATAAGGCCGTACACTGAGACGTAGGAAACCTGCCTTCACATGCTCGGGCAATTTGGTGCTGTTAAACGTAAGGATGAACGAGTCAGATTTCAGGAGAGCACCATCCACCCGTTTCATAACGTGTTGCACGTCGACAATTCCTTCCCGGGACCATTCAGCCTTCAGTTCGTCTAGGGGAATATCAACGAGATCTCGGCAAGTCACAACACCCTTGCTGTAGTTCAAGGTGTTGTGAAATTCAGTCTCAATCGCAAACTCCCCAAGAAATTGTGCCTTCTGAAGGTTCTGGACTTGCTGGAAGCTAGATGTTTCAACCAACAAGGTGCCATTTCGCAAGCGCTTTACAGATTTTAATGTACCAGCAATACCTTCTAAGCCTTTCTGGATGTAAAATGGCGAAACTTTGTCGAAACTCCCATCTTTTCTTTTAATTATAAGAAACACATTCTGCGAAGCAGCATGCGTTCTGTTACTACTACTACCTGAATCAGGAGGACTGGCTACACGAGCCCTCTTGTGAGATTGGGTGTTAGAACCTACCAGCGGCCCACCCTTTCCGCTGGGGGGAGAAGAAGAAAAGTTCGAGGGTTCCATCTCGGTCCCACGAGCAGCTAGGGAACTAGGAGTCCACCTAGACAGAGCCCCGCGTGCCTAGGTAAGCCTTATACAACTGAGGTGCGGCAGACTCCCCAGAGGTCGCCCGCTAACGACTGTTCCACCTCAACAGCCATGCATCTCATCGGCGCGCAGCACACCTTGAGATTGAGGGGTTTTTTATAGAGGTGTATTCCATCCTCGCGACCCGGGCGGTCAGGCCAACATCCCCATTCCCTGAGACACACAACATTCCACCGCCGCACCGCACGGTGGTCGCTGAAGTATGATCAGAGCTTACGGTGACAGGGGACTGGCGGCGCTTAACAGTCCCCAGCTCAGGAACCCCGGGGTCGCCAAGGCCGTACCCAGCAAATGAATGCTGAGCCCCTGGGGGCGGACATCTGTTAAAACCTGAGGGAATGACTTCCATGTGGCTAGAGAGAGCTGTAAGGGCAAAAACTGTAGAGGAAGACAGGGATTGGAATCCATTCAGCAAATAATTTAGAACGTAGGTTGCAAGTGCTGGTCTGGGAGGAAGATGTTGTCACAGGAAAGGAATTAGTGATGGGCCACATGAAACCAGTCAGAAGTCTGAGGACTCAAAAAAAAAAAAAAAAAGAAACCCTTACTTACTTCAAGGAAGACACTGCAGCCCCTGCTCCAGACACCCTAATGCCCACAGCGATTTAGACACTTTCTGTAAGATTAACAGCCGACACCTTCGTGGGTGGTCTTACCACATTACCAATTGGATTTTCCCTTACATTCTAGAATGGTGTGCCCAAGGTCCTGGCATTAAAAAAATCGAGTGGTTTGGGGACATAAGGACACACGTTTAAGAGGTGAAAATCTGCCTTGACATGATCTGGGAACTTTGTTCTACTGAATGTGAGCATGAACGAGTCTAATTTGACCGGATCATCTTCCACCCTTCTCATGACATTCGGCATGTCAACAATGCCTTCTAGAGCCCACTCAAGATTCAGTTCTTCTTTTCGAATGTCCACCAGGCGCCTACATGTTGATCTTTGCTGTATTTCAACGTGGTGTTTAGCTCTCTTTCAGTGGCCTATTCTTCAAGAGTTTTCACATTTTGCAGGTTTATTGCCTGTTGAAAACTAGAGGTTTCGTCTAATAGTGTCCTATTCCGCAACTGCTTGACAGATTTTAACGTACCTGCAATCACCTCTGAACCATTTTGATTGTAAAAAGGGCAAACTTTTTGAGAATGCCTCTCTCTTCTTTTGACTACCAAAACCATATGCTCACCCACAGCACGCATTCTGTTACTTAATATTCAACTACTCTTAACGAACTCAGAAACTTGAGCGCTTGTCATAAGAGGCCTTTTTGTCATTCTTGTTGGTACCTAGTAACGGCCCACTCATTTTGTTGGGGCGAGCTGTGGAGGAAATGGTATGGCAGGGATTGGGTGAAGTCGAAGTTGTCTCAGCGTCGTCGCTGTGTGAGGCGATGGAGACATCTGGATACTAACCAAGGCCCTGTATGTGGCTGGTGGCAGACAGCTAGTGGATCGGTGACTGGGAAGGCCTCAGCTCAACCCTTGCCCATTAATGCTGCAGCTAGACACCTTGTCTGGTAGTACTGTCATGGTGACGATTGGGTGGTGTGGCCTCGTAATGGAATCCACCACTACAGTGTACTCTGACCCAATGACTTATCATTTCGATGACCAGCGTCGTCGGACAGCCGAATCTTTATATACAGCAAAGCAGCTTAGTTGTGTTGTGGCTTCCACAAATGAAACGTACACCATGCGCCGAAACATCCCTGTTTTCAGTCTCATTGGTCACCAACCGACAAGCCAGCTGTAGAGTCAATGCAGGTCTCGTGTCGTAATTTTGCGCCAGCCTATTGCGGGAAGTGGCATCCTCAAAACTGCAGGCTCTCTCGCCTTTGGTTTGCGCCGATGCACAGCCATTTCAAAATCTTAATACTGGCCCAGAAAACCAGATCTCGGTTGTAGCCCATTAGTAACAACCATCTAGTCTCACTTTAACCGACGATTAATGTTTTTCGTTTTGTCAGGGTTTTACCACTTCAAGCGTGTTCATATTATATGAAAGCTTATGTTGTACAAAAATTTGTAATTCCGCTCTCTTGGGATATGGGTCTAACAATCTATACCATGATTTCAGCGATAAGACGAAACCGTTGTTTGTTTTGAACGCGGAGGCATGAAATAGCCCATATTTTTCTTCTGAAATGTATTGCCTTACTGGAAAAGTACGTCCGCGTTGCTGTGACCATCAATGAAACGTCACGTGCCTCTTTCCATGAACATATAAACGCACATACAGCTCACTCGATACAAGAGAATCGAACAATGCGCTTTAAGCCCTAGTAACGCTACCATTTTTCATGAAAACTCTTACTGGACCGGCACTAGAACACGGATTTCCTGTTTCACGGGAGCGGTCGCCTTAACCGGTTTGGTTATCTGTTCATGACGCTTGTCCTGACCAAGCCTGCAGTATGTCATCGGTCCTACTTCACAGCCGGCACTCGTACACACGTTATGTAATTACCGTACAGGGGAGGACATTTTAATTGAAAGGCGCTGCCCGGTATTGGCGGATAATTAGAATGTGGCAGTACCTTAATTGGTAACAAGAACGATGCAATGTTTCAAGTTTAATACGCCTATCGAAATTCGTTTGAATCCGATAACGCTTGTCCACCTACATGTTCTCTAGACTCCAGAAGGGAAGATATGCATCCTTAGCACTCCTCCATTAGTATTAACAACAGAATTTACCTTCCAGCGATGCACAGGAGCCGGCCGCGGTGGTCTCGCGGTTCTAGGCGCGCAGTCCGGAACCGTGTGACTGCTACGGTCGCAGGTTCGAATCCTGCCTCGGGCATGGATGTGTGTGATGTTCTTAGGTTAGTTAGGTTTAAGTAGTTCTAAGTTCTAGGGGACTGATGACCACAGCAGTTGAGTCCCATAGTGCTCAGAGCCATTTGAACCATTTTGATGCACAGGATGACCCTTGAAATGAATTTGTTCTGGAACAACTTGAAAGATCACCACTGTGTCTCAAGCCATTTGCTTTATGTGCTTAATGGTCTTATCAGCAAAGTTACCTGTTTTTATAGCTAATTAACTCTCTAAACATATATATCTCTTGGAAAGCTGGCCGAACAGCTAACACCCTAGTACTATTAGTTTCGGGAAATACAAAGAAATGTGATAGGTAGAGGTATGTTACCCGCAGATACACGCAGTGGTATTGGCTTGCGGGTTATAGCAAGCCTACAACGATATGCAGATAACAGGAACGATAATTACTTAATGGGTAGAGGTTGAAAAAGAGTGACAATTTTACGATGTCCGTCTATTTTTGCATAACAGGCGATCCACAATAATAATTATTTTTAATTCATTATTGTCATCCATTCGCGACTGTATGACGCCACATTCGCTCGAAATCGCGGTATCCTATAGTTGGTTGATACGTTGGTGGCAGCTGCAAGACTTAAGTTGGTGACAAGTCCATTTTCATATTTTTTCTGCACCAGTCTCATATGCAGTAGAGGTCACTTATATAGTTAGCGAAAGCTGCCACAAATTGACATGAAGTCATTTGTAGGACATTCCATCCTCTGGAATTTTCGCTTCATGGTCAGAACCATTTTGTGTATTACAGGGCACATAAATATTACCTGGTATAAAATAGCTGATATCAACGTTTCTCTTAAAAATAGTTACAGTATGCAATGCAAAGTCCTTTACGCAGGGAAGTGGCAACGCGTTATCTTGTTTAAAGTTCATGGCGTGTTAGAGTACATTTGATGAACAAACTATAACACCAAATGGTATGCAAGATGTGACGACCACTTGTAAGACGATATCATACGGCGTCCCAATGGTCGTTAGATACTCTACAACAAGACTGCACAAAACCCATTTCAAAACTTTGTAACTTAACCACCATACGGAGAATGTGACAGACTGTACCGTATAAAATTTTCTCGTGACTGACCTCTACGTTTTCAGTCTACGGAATAGGAATTACTAGGTTTCACTTCAGCATCCTAAAATACAGACCAGGCGCAAACCGTCCGTCAAAACTCTTGACATAACTAACCAGTTAAAGTGATTTAAAATATTTTAATATACGCTAAAAGTATTGCTGATTTTGAATGCGATGCAAAAAGCATTTTCTTATCCGCGCAGACGTTCAGTAGTGGGGGACTGAAGATACGTATTGTGTGACTGTGAGGCATATTTATTTATCCTCAGTTTGAAACTGCAGGGATCGAGAGAGATAATACCTTAGGTTCAAGATCCGCTGCAACTCATAGGTTATCCTTTCAGTAAACTGTGTTGCAGGGACGTCTATCTGGATTTAAAAGTTTCTCTTACGGCTACTTCTCGTCTAAAAATATAGTTGGCCATTTCATTCTTTAGTATCGTTTATCACTGAAACTAACTCCCAGTTGAAGTTCTGGCCAGGCGACGACTTTACAATCCTGCTGTCATGGAAGTACAAAAAGATACACAAAAGTGATTTTTCTCCTCTTGTAGGATAGCACTGGAGAATACTCATCGGAGTATTTTAAATAACAAACATTCATTTTGTGAATGCACTATTACCTAGTTAAACCGTATCATTGACGCATCAGTCACTTGTGAGAGCACAAAGAGAATAATATGCATTTCGCCAGCAGACAACCGAACGCATGTGGTCATCGGCAAGAATATTTTGGGTACCGTCTCACGCAATGCGTCCTTGGCTTTCGTTTGCCTCTGAATTACGTAACCATCTCTTGTGACGGCGTATTCAAAACGAAGTGTAGTATTAGCGACACAAAGGCAAGCTTTTAATTTTTTGACTGGCAGTGTGTGAGATTCAGGAATTATGCTGCAATATTAACTATCACTGAAGAGTGGTATTCTCAGTTGTCGTTAGTTAAACGAAGATATCCCTACGATGTGCAAATGAGGACAAAGCGATGGCTCCAATCCATGAAACTGTAACTAACATCAATCCATCGCATGTTCTTAGAAACAGAATCTTCAAACGATATGTAAGCTGTGAAATATTTCGACACTACACCAGATTTAAATTATACCGATGATTGTTATGTCCCGTCTTTTAAGTAATATCCGCTTTCATTCTCTCTCTTTTCTTTTCCTAAAGTTTCAGTCTTCTGACTGGTTCGATGCGGCCCCTCCTGTTCTGACATATTGATCTCAGAATAGCACATGCAACCTGTCCTCAATTATTTGCTGGATGTATTCCATTTTCCATCGTCCTCTATATTTTTTACCCTCTGCAGCTGCCTCTAGTGCAATCAAGGTTATTCCCATTTGGCTTAATCGATGTCCTATCATCCTATCCTTTCTTCTTGTCAGGGTTTTCTGTATATTCCTCTCCTCCTCGGTTCTGCGGAGGAGATCAGTACACCTAATTTTCAATATTCTCTTGTAGCAACACATCTCTAAAATTACCTTCTGTTCTCCTACAGTTCCTGTTTCATTGCCACACATCACTGTGCCCAAAACTTACACTCTCAGAAATTTCGTCATCAACTTAAGACCTATTTTTGATACTAGTAAACTTCTCTTGTATTAGTCAATATTCGGTATCGATTAGTGAGTTCATTCCATTCAACTGATCCTGCAATTACTCTTCACTTTCTCTAAGAATAGGAATGTGATCAACGAATCTTATCATTGACATCGTTTCGCCTTCAAGTTTAATCCCACTCTGAAAACTTTCTGTTGTTTCAGTCACTGCTTCATTTGACGTATAGAGTGGACAGTAGGGGCGAAATACTACCTTCCTGTCTTACACCCTTTTTAATCCGAGTACTTCCTTCTTTGCCTTTATTCTCTCAATAGAAATACTTATCTTGGTTTTATAGTACATGAAGTATGTACGTTAACGTTAAAAACTTGGTTAGTTTTTAAAGTCTTCGTGAATCTACGTATTTTAGACGCCTGACGAGATAGATTACATTCCACAAAACACCACACGGGCATAATATGACAAAAAAACTATTTCCCTTGCGAATAGTATACAACCAGCCGTTTGGGGAAAAAAAGTCTTAACACTTTACAGATGAAGCGATGGCAAGCCATAAAATGCTTTAACAGAAAGCCATCGTTCCAATGTAATCTTTAAAATTGATGCGATTTCTGGCGAGCCATGGGAGCATAATTAAGTACGCACTCTAAACACAGATGAGCCAAATCATTACGACCATCTTCTTAAAAGCGTGTTGGTCCAACTTTGGAACACAATACAGCAACGGGTTGCGTGGCCTTGGAAGATTTCCGGTGATACGTTGCGTATTATTAGACACAGGTCAGCCAATTCCCTCAAATTACGGGTCGGTGGTTTGTGGACAAAGAGGTGACAGCAGACAGGTTTCGATGTTTTCCATTGGGTGGATTTAGGTGCCAAGACATCACCATGGGTTCACTATCATGCTCCTCGGACCAGTACTCTCTTAGTTCTGGCCTTGTGACGACGGTCATAATGCTGCAAGGTGACATCGTCAACAGGAAGATAAAGGGATGCAGTAAGGGATACTGGTGGTCGCCAACAGTGTCAACGTAGACAGGAACTGGTTGGTTCGTTACGGCCCGTCACAAATTCCTCTCACGTGCTAACCTCCGCCTTAATTATCTGTGGGGCATATTGCCATTTACGTCCTCCCCTATATTTTCCATATTGTACTGCTATCTGAAGTACCATGAAAATTGGGAAATTGGAAGCTTTCCCTGCGTGAATTCACCTGAAGATGGCCAGAACACTCTGCGCCGAAATATCTTCGCAGCAAGCTACAAACAGCCGGCAGTTCGCCCGAAATTTTGTAGACTGTCATGAAGATTATTCGTTGATATTTCAACACATGTCCTTTCATCCTGGCCGTCTTCTGAATATAGTAAACCCCCCCTCGGCCATTCTGCATATCTCTTTTCTTAACTTACCTTTCTACCGAATTTCCAGCATCCTTCTATCACACCACATCAATACATAATTTTCATTACCATTCTACCGATAATCATTTTCGCCTACAACTTAGATGCAATGTATGTTATGCTGGTTGTGCGAGAATTTTACGATGCATCTGCCATTGCTGTTTTCGGTATTGTGAGGGTCATATTTTTAAAAGAGTCTGATTTTATGTCTCCAGACTCATAGAATCTACACACAAACTTGAATATTCGTTTGGTTGCCGACCACCACGTGTAATAACGTATCTTTCCAAGCTTTGCTGCTAGTACACCTTTCAGGCTATGAGGACGTGGTCCACGAAACTCTTATGTTCCTAACATTTCGTCCAGAACTGTGCTACATATCCTAAAACGCGTTGCTCCTCCGTTGAGTGTTGACGATTGACGGGTCGGAAGCCTAAGAGCGACATATCTACAGAAGAAAAGGGGGCGTGGCCGGAGTTACACTTGATAAGCAGGGATTATCCTAATACCTGCCAACACCGTTAGGGATCCTCCTCGATAACGGATTCTGTCTACAATGTTTGGGTCCCGCCGGCCGGGGTTGCCGAGCGGTTCTAGGCGCTACAGTCTGGAACCACGCGACCGCTACGGTCGCAGGCTGGAATCCTGCCTCGGGCAGGGATGTGTGTGACGTCCTTAGGTTAGTTAGGTTTAAGTAGTTCTAAGTTCTAGGGGACTGATGATCTCAGAAGCTAAGTCCCACAGTGCTCAGAGCCATTTTTTATTTGTGTTTGGGTCCCGAAATTGTGTTCCAAGTGCCCTCCAGAAGCCAATCCGTCAAGAATCACTCTCCAGACCAAATCGGGACTCATGTATGAAAAGAACGTTGGCCCACCGTTCGACCGTCCAGGTGGCATGTTGACGGCTCCCCTCTAAACGTTCACTTCTATGAAGACACGCCAGATGTAAACAGACAGCAGGAGCCCAACAATAAAGGCCTCTCTGTGGAAGCCTTCCGTACACCGTTAGCATCGATACAATGTTGCGAGGTCAGATACCTGTTGCAGTGCAGTAGTAAGGCGTTATCGTCGTGCCCTTACAGCCAAATAACGGTCCACTTTTCCTGATGTCACACGTGGTCGGCCTTGTCCTGGTGTCTGGGATTAAGTTTCGGTCTCTGTAAACTGTCGTCTTATCTAAGAAACACCAGAACGAATCACATTATGCCTTCTGGCCACATTAGTTTGCGACTCTCGAGCTTCCATTCTTCCTAAAGCTACCCTGAAAACACTAGTTCGCTTGACAGGTGCGCTGACATTGCTGGTGCGGTTTCCGTTGATCTGAATGCCATCTTCCGTGTAGAACCCAGTCGTAACGACATCTGTTGATACATGAATTAGACACAGGAGGGGGCAATAGCGGTTTGTTGCTTTAATATTGGACTGCAGTGTAAGTCTCTCCCAGACTCCCGGCATTTCAGCCGGCAAGACTCAATAGAGCTGCAATGCCTCTGATGATGTCCAGCGCAGTTCTGGATGAAACGTTAGGAACAGAAGAGTTTCATGGACCTCGACCTCAATTGGAACGTTTAAACAAAATGTGTACCAGCACCAATGCCATCCGGTCGTGAAAGCCTTCGTTTGTCGTTGCTGAACTTGGTCAAACACTCTGGATCACGGGGTCCTGGGCTCGATTACCGGCCGGGTTGGGGATTTCCTCTGTCTGGGGACTGGGTGTTTGTGTTTTACTCATTATTTCATCCTCATCATCCTTGATAGTGGCTCGATCGGACCGTGCAAAAAATTGGACTGTGAAAAAATTGGGGCTTTGTACGTGCGCCGATGACCGGGCAGTTGAGCACCCCACAAACCAAAAATCATCATCACTTTGTCAAATACTCATTACAATATTGGATTCCGAGTCTTCCACATCGACATCCATATCATTTCCTACTACGTCTTTAGTTCCTTCCCCTCACAGAGGCTGTCAGTGTAATCATTCCCCCTACTTTTCCAGTGACTATTACTTTTTCGATTTCTACACACTTTTCATGCAAATCTATCACCTTGGTTTCTTGGCACCTCCAGTTTCCAAAATGATTTGTGTTGTTGTATAATTGTCTTTCTCTGAACATTTTTATACTTCCTTCTATCTCTTGACGTCTGTTAACCACGGTTTCTTCACAGTTCCCTTCTTTGAGATTTTATTTTTGCTCCGTCTTCCATGATTGATCTTTTTATAGATGTACATTCCTCTTCCAGTAAACTGCCAGTATTCTTCAGTAGCCCACTTTTTTTGTGGAAAATACCGTTAACTTTCATTCTTCATCATTACTATAATGGTATCTGAGTGCGTGTCTCCTCCTGGGAGTCTCTGTGCCAGCAAGAGGTAGTCCAGATGATATTTTTATGCACTAAATATACCCCATTATCTTGTGATTTCTGAACAATGTATCCTTATTAATTGTTGAAATTTACTGCAGAACTAAGTGTTTCTCCATTCTCATTCATACCATGGAGCCCATATTCTCTCATCACTATTCCATTTTTTCCAGTACGACAGCGTTCCAATCACCGACGATTATTAAATTTTTATCTCTCTTTTCATTCTACATTACACGTTAAGTATGCTCCTATGTCTGCTCTATCTCTTCATTTTCAGCTTGAGACTTCGGTATTTATAACGGAACTTTTATTGTTGGCGATAGTTCGCTGTTGAATCTGAGCACAGAACTGATGATGATGATGTTTGGTTTGTGGGGCGCTCTACTCCGCGGTCATCGGCGCCTGTGGAAATTCCCAGTCTGTATACAGTTCAGTCTAGGCCCTTTTATAAATGATGAGGACAGCACAAACACTCAGTGCCCGGGCAGAGAAAATCCCCAACCCGGTCGGAAATCGAACCCGGAACCCTGTGATCCAGAGGCAGCAGCGCTAGCCACTAGACCACGAGTTGAAGACGCAGAACTGATCTCAGTAACTCACTCTCTACCCCACCTTCTCACTCATTATGACCCCTACTCCCATTACACCGTTTTCTGCTGCAGTTTATATACGCTGTATTCGTCTATCCAGATGTCCTTCGTTCCATTTTACTTCAGCGTTTGCACTACCCTCCCGAATATATGAATGGGGAGGGGGAGGGGGGGGGTGGAAGTGGGGTGAAGAAGGTGGCGGTCTGAAATTTTCAGCCATTAGAGCGATCATTGTGACAGTTTTCCATCATATAGCACAACAAATGTAAGGACTTGGAGCCAGCCTCTGATATTACGACGTACGTGTGTTAAAGAGTTTCCGGCTGCCCTTTTCAGATCTATACTTCACAGAGTGTATTGAGTGATCTGAAACTGCTGTTCACTGATTGTCACTGGCTGTTGTAAGTATCTAGTGTAGTGAGATTACGTGTATCACAAGTTATTATAGCACGTGGGTTTTGAAAATGACGTATTTTCATGCCAGTGTGTTGCAAATAAGCGTAGATGAATAATCAGGTAATCTAGACCATATTCACACACCAAAATTGTTCACTACATCTGAGCTCCTCCAAGGTATTGAGAAACAACCTCGAGACACTGTATATATCTCTCCCAATAACTCTATAATTTTTGGAGAATACATTAATAATTCTACAATATATTAAAAAAATTTATAAGTAACAGGTATGACAAAAGATTTTGCAGAATGACTAATTGCCTTATCTGGAAACGACGTACAATAGCTAGTGTGGGTACAGTCAGAAGCACACTTGACTTAATCGCAATATATGAGGATGACATCTTGGCAATGTCTTTTCTTTTTTTTTTTTTTGAGTCATCAGTTTCCTAAGCACGGAGTAGCAATTGCAATCTACGTCCTTATATATTTCACGTATTTTTCCAATCACTGTCTTCCCCTATAATTTTTGTCCTCTGTAGCTCCCTCTAGTGCCATGGAATTCATTCTGTGATGTCTTGTTCAATCATCCCGTGCCTTCTCATTCTCATTGTTTTCCATACGTTCCTTCTCTCGCTGATCCTGCGAGGAACCTCCTCATTCCTTACCTTATCATTCAACCTACATTTCAACATTATTCTGCAGCACTACATTTTAAAACTTCGGTTCTGTTCCCTTTCGGTTTTCGCTTTTCGCACAGTCCCTGTAACACTACTGTTCAGTGCTGTGCTCAAAGTGTACATTCTTAGAAATTTTTCCTCATTTTATGACCCATGTTTGATTTTAGCAGTCTTCTCTTGACCAGGAATGTCCTTTTTGACAGTGCTGGTCTGCTAATTATGTCCTTCTTGCTCCGTCTGTCATGGGTTATTTTACTGTCTAGGTAGCAGAATTCCTTACCTTCGTCTACTTCGTAATCCCCAACACCGATTTTAACTTTGTCACTATTCTCATTTCTCTTTCTTCGATTTACTCAGAGTGCACATTTTACATTCATTAGACTGTTCACATTCACTGAGGCTAGAAATGTCAGCAGTGAATCTTATCATTGGCATCGAGTCACCTTGAAATTTAATTACTCTCTAGAACCTTTCTTTTATTTACCTCATTGCTGCTTCGATGTACAGAGTGAACAACAGGGGCGGATTATGTGATAATTTTCGCACTTGCCGGCTCTTGCAGTCTTCGGAATTGTGTGGATGGTATTTATCTGGAAGACTGATGCGGTATCGCGAGACTCATATATTCTGTACAACAGTCTGCATAGCGGTTTTGTTGGCACTTGTCCCAATGATTTTAGACATTCGGATAGAATATTTTCGACTTCTTCTGCGGTATTCGATCTTCAGTTGTGCAAAGCCCATTTAAATTCTGATTCTAACACTGGGTCCCATATCTCTTCCCTGTCAACTGAAACTTTTTCTTCCAACAGCGTCATCAGCCAAGCCTGGTCCGCCACCTCTCTGCTCTGTCCTCTACATTTATCCTTGGAATCCCCATTGTGCTCTTAATGTTACCGCCCTTGCTTTTAATTTTATCGAAGGTGGTTTTGATTTTTCTAAATGCTGAGTACCTCGTTCCGCTAATCATTTCCGACCTCTTCACATTTCTCATGCAGTCATTTTGCTTTAGCTTCCCTGTACTTCCAATTTATTTTGATCCTTAGTGACTTGTATTTCTGAATTGCTGAATTTACCTTGATATTTTTGTACGTCCTTCTTTCGTCAATCAACTGAAGTACTTCCGCTGTTATCCACGATTCCTTCACAGTTACCTTCCTCATACGTAGCGTTTTATTACCGGTTTCAGTGATTGCGCTTGTTAGAGATGTTGACCACTGTTGGTAATACCAAACTCCTCCATTGCACGTACTATACTGCATCATTTTTCCTGTTTCCTGATGATTTTTTTCCATGTGAAATCATCCAAATGACGTCTCCAGGCCATACTGAAATGAAGAACATCCACATAGCACTTTCACTGCGTGCTGATTCTCACATAGTCTATTTCCAAGCCTTCTACCTTGTGTTATGGAGAAAGCTTCGTTTGACACTGACTTCACGCCATGTAACGCCCAACTTTCTGTGTAGGACTTGGAGGCCTGTTGTAACATGTTGTAACTTTCATTCATTTCCTCTCAGTAGTTGATATGTTATGTTACTTAATCTATATCATGCTTACATTTTGCAGAGCAGTGCACAAAGAAACAAGGTGCAGTTGGTGCGTAGTTGTGCTGACATGATGAAGTGTTGAGGAAGGCTCATGATTCTTTGTTGTTAGTGGCTAGAGGTCAACAAGCTGCAGAGAGACTCAATCAGACAATGATTTGTAGAGAACACGTCAAAATGTTTGTATCGTGTATGCAAAGAAATGAGCTCAGTAGTCAAAAGATTCCATTGCTGATGACGCCAGCTGACTATTGCAAATGATCTCTACGGACATTCTCGGTCATCCTGCGCACACCCTGTCAGTAAATTGGTATGTGTTAACTACAAATGACAACTTTTCGCAATTTGTATGCATGACTGCTTTGGCGAATCAGCACTCTGAAACAGTAGGATAGGAGAAGGTTAACAGCTGGATATTAAAGTTTGGGAGAGATAAGGGCACTATTCCTATCCCACACTACTGTTTTGCATGTAGGGCGAATCAGTCCATTTTATAAAACCCCTGAAGCACTACCTCAGTTGCTGGCAGCTCCTTCGGGAAGGTGTGAAGTGGTAAGTAGAAAAGGTAAGATCTGGAGAAGGAAAGAAGATACCCCTGTGGTAACTACAATACATCCATGTTCTCTTAGGCCATGAGATCATCTGGTGAGGTAGTTGTGATTTACTTTTTCTTCTAAGATGGAATACGTATGTGAACTTCATCTGTTGGCTCTAATGGCTCTGAGCACTATGGGACTTAACATCTGAGGTCATCAGTCCCCTATAATGTAGAACAACTTAAACCCAACTAACTTAAGGCCATCACACACATCCATGCCCGAGGCAGGATTCGAACCTACGACCGTAGCGGTCGCGCGGTTCCAGACTGAAGAGCCTAGAACCGCTTGGCCACACCGGTCGGCGAACTTCTTCTGTTCTTCCTTAATAGTTTTTGGGAACATGTACAGTGGTAACATAGCGTAATTAGTTTTTAAGGGAAACATCGATGTTACATAGTGCACTATTATTTTATGAAGCATATGGTCGGTGTAAAAGTACCTTTGTATCCAGTGTGGACTAGTGAAAGAAAGTAGGTTGTCACTAAGTGCGAATGAATACATATGTAAAGATCCTTAAAAAAAAAAAAAAAAAAAAAAAAAAAAACTGGAAGTACCAACACTGCTCTCCAATTTGGAAATGCTGCGATGACAGGCTGAGAGAGTTACTATCTTACAAACTAATACGGTACATACAGTTCCAGGATAACGCAAGTTCAATTTGTTCCACATGGGATACCCGCGTTTGAGTCTCCTAGGGATTTAATTGCAACCAATAATGAATTTCTCCAAGAAGTCTGATCACATTGGTTCTTCCCAGTAGCAGGTCACTTGTACCTTTATGACCAAGGTCCCATCTGTCCTTCACATGTTACCTAATATCCTTTTACTGGTTACATCGTTAAACGATCCCTAGTAGGTCACACGCCAAGGAGATGACATGCCTAAACCAAGTGTCAGTAAACTACACAAAGTTCACAGAATAGCTAGGATGTATAAAATTTCTGGAAAATATCCAGTTCAAAGACAGTAGGTTCCACTGTGTGACAGCATGAGTTAGCATTATCAGAAGAAAGTGACAAACGTTCTGTGCTGAAAGGTGAAGTTAATACTCAAGCACGGAGTCGCTACAGTGTTTGGCTGACTGTGACATCAGAGCAACTCCCTTGTTTTACCTATACGAAGGTGCACCACCAGTATTCAGATTGCTGTACAATCGAATTGTACTGCAAGATCTCGGTTTTGGCTCGCCCATAACATAAATGCACTTCATGCTAGAAGTTAGATCAGCACTAACGCCCATGTGTGGTTTGTAATGTAACATTTGTATCATTTATACCAATACAAGAGTCAAACGCGTTGGTTGTCTGCAAGCGAGGAGTTGTTGGAACTAGCAAGAAGCTTTGTCAGTGAGTGAAGTCTTGCCGATGCCTCCCTGACTGCCTTGTGACACTTTTCAGGCATCATAGAACAATTTAGAACAATTTAGAACAATTTAGACAATTAATTTGAGGCTCTTCGGTTCCTCGTGCCTTTTATGGTACAGAAATCTACTTTGCAAACATGCAACTTCTGCTACATGTAACTTTTTGGATAACTATTTCTGAACATGGCGCAAAAAACTCTGAGGATTCAGATAATTTTGAGAATTCACATGGCTGTATTTTGAATAGCTGTTCCATTTAAATGGTCTGTAAAATAGTAAGCTCTGACTGTCGACAAGGAGAGGGAAGGCGGCTTTTTGCAAAGAACGACTCGAGTGGTTCTGCCATCGTGCACCTTTTAATTTAATTAAGTATTATTTTAGACATTTTAAATTCTCACCATTCACAGTTTGTATGACGTGCTTCACACCATTAATTACTTGTCGCAGTTTGTTCGTCTGCAGAGCATATCAATAGTGATAATGGATTAGTTGGTGAGGTGAGAATTCAGACTGTAGACGTAGAAGCAACACCACAGCTGGACTAAGTAGTGATTTATTTAGAATGCAGGGACACAATTTCGGCTGAACTATTGCTGATGAAATGCCTGTAGGGGAGAAGAGGATGCAATGGACATATGAAATCTGCTCAAAAGAAATTTATAGACCATTTCAGTGTGAAATATTCATTTTTTCACTATGTGTTAATGCGATATGTAAATGGTGTTTCTATATGAAAATAAATGTAACCTGTATTTTTGTACAAATTAAGTCTTGCTATTCCATTGGGTTGGTGCAAATGTTCGTAGCGCCTCTATAAGTTTAATAAACGCAACAGGTACATATAAAGGAGACTTAAGTCATCAGTAATACATTCTCCCCCGCTATTTAGGATCGTCTCCCAACGTTGGAGTATTTTCTCAATTCCGCTACTCATGATGTGGTTTTAAGATGAAGAACTCACTGAGTCATGCTCGGAGCACATTTTAATCCGGGAAGAAAATTCCTTCACGGTAGTTCGATAGAGAGCGGGAAAGTAAAAATCTAAGGGCGCAAGATCAGGTGAATAAGGTGGATGCGGACTGGCTTCCCAACTCAACTCCTGTATAGCGTTTTTTGTGAGTCGAGTAGAATGCGGGCGGACGTTGTCGCGGATCAGCATCACATCATGGATTTTCCTGGTCGCTGCTCATGGATTGCGTCTACAAGGCGTCTCAATTGTTGACAACAGATGTCAGCAGTGATGGCTATACCTCGAAGAAGCAACTCCTAACACGCCACACCGTCGCTGTTCCGCCATATGCATAACATTGTCTTTTGTGGATGCGTGCTGCATACTGAGTGTTATTGCTTTGTTTGGGCTCAATCGTCCCTTTCCTTTCTTTATGTTACTCACCGGCAACTATACAGGATAGTAATGGTCAGTTTTGTTCACGAGCCGATTGGTGATGAGCAAGCAGAGATGCACTTATAGCCACAAGCTGATTCTTGTGGCTTTGGATTTGAGCGTGCGGTACCAATACACCCGATTTTTTAACCTTTCACATTGCAAGCAGATGTCACACGATGCTGGAATGATCAAAGTCCGTCATATTTGTTGTTTCTCGAGTTCATTGAGATGGTTCATTGTAGGCTAATGCTTTTAAACTATCTTAATCAATCCCTGAAGATCTTCCTTAAAGTGGATGGTCAGTAATGTCAAAACAATAGCTTCTAAAACGAGAAAACCGTTCTCTTTCTGTGCTCTGTCCAATGAAATTATTATCCCCAGACACGGTGCTAATGTTTGTGGCTGTCTCCGCCGCTGTTATCCCTCTGCTGAAGTCAAATAGCAGAATATGTCAGAAATGTTTCGGTTTCTACACTTAGCAATCCGTTTCTAGCATGCGCAGCTCCGCTCACTGTCTCCAAAAGACACAATGATAATATTTAAACTCAAACAGCTATATTGAATTACAAATAAAAATGGAAATCGATAAGTAAACCGATACAACCGGAATAACAACATGCAAAACAGAAACGCTATAAACTTAATACAGCAAACTAATATTTGTTATGAATCTCTGGAGTATTCGGATTTTCGATTTCCATATGATCTATGTACCCAGCTAATCCGGATATACAATGTCTCATTCGTCATTGTTAAGAGAGCTGCAGATATATCCAGTCAGATGTTGATAAGATTTCAGAGTGGTACAAGAATGTCCGTAAAAGTAAAACTGAGCGGTTCACAAGAAAAAAATCGTAATATTGTATGACTACAACATGATTTACAAATGGAATCCATGCGCTCATTCAAATACCTTGTTGCAGCAGTAGGTGAATGTGATGATGACGTCAAGTCAACTGTAGGTAAAACAGTTCAAAAACTGGTTCAAGTGGCTCTAAGCTCTATGGGACTTAACATCTGAGGTCATCAGCCCCTAGACGTAGATACTACTGAAACCTAACTAAGCTAAGGACATCACACACATCCATGCCCGAGGCAGGATTCGAACCTGCGACCGTAGCAGGTGCGCCGTTCCGGAATGAAGCGCCTAGAACCGCTCGTCCACAGCAGCCGGCGGTAAAACAGTAATCAGACTTGGATTCGTTGAGCAACATCTAGTAAATTACAGTCAGTTTACAAATCGAGTTTGTAAAAAAGCACGCATGCTATCCAACGTAGGATGTAATTCTAGCTTGTGGGACTAACAGACAACGTAGATCATATAGAAGGAAAGGCACGGTGTGTGATACATGTTTCGTTAACTGACAGCAAAACGTCATGACTGTACTGGACAACATCAAGTGACACACGCTTGAGGATAGACGTCAGCTTCGCCTGAAAGATTAGTCGCGAAATTTGGAATATTAGTATTAGGTAAGAAACAAAAGAATATTAAACAGCCTCTTTCATACTGCTTCCGTAAGAATGACGAAAATGAGATAGGACTACGTGCAGTGAACACACTGAAACAGCTAATCAGTCATCTTCCAGCGCTCGATTTGCAAGTAGAATGGGAACTGAGATCTCAGTGGATGTCCAAGGACACGACAACTTAACGGGCGGGAAGAAGATGCAGGCTGACTTTACGGAAGGACATTTGTTGCTTCAATATAGTTAATAATCCTTTATTTAATAAGATCTACCTAAGACATGAATAATATACAAATCAGTATGAGGCGGTTTAAATACGCCTTTAAGCAGATGCAATTTTCTTTACAGGACAAGTGATGCATCTTTAAACTTATAAGTTCCACATTCGTAAAAATAGAACTCGAGAGCCGTTTGGGCACTCGTAAAATTTCAACCAGGCAAACGTGACTTCTCTACAGTTACAGAAAGAGTATTACCAAAACAGTCTGAGGAACATTCATTACATAATAACTTCCAACAAGGAAGGTGGCCTTTGTTCAGAAAAATTCTCAAGTTCAGTATTACTATTAAAATGACTTAAGGTCGCTCTTTGCGCTGGCAACTAAGAAAGAACGATAATGCCTTTAAAAAAAAAAAAAAAAAAAAAAAAAAAAGGAACTTACGTGTTCAACATTTCAAGAAACTGGAGAAGCTGTCTGACATTAGTAACTTTTCAAACAAGAAGGTAACAATATTTAAAACGTTACAGATTCCGCATTGACAGTCTGAAACCCCTTCCACATTAGCACTTTCTCAGACGGGAAAGGTAACAAAATGTGTAACATGTACTTGCTCAGTATTTCACTAGAATGCGAGTCTCTTTGCCATAAGCAGTTTATCATACGAGAAAGGCAACAAAATTTTAAAATTTAACGGTCCAGGATTGCGATAAAAGATTTGTAACGACCTTTGGCACTAACAATTTTGAAACAGAAACATGACGACGAATTTACATTTTAGAGGTTCAGAAATCCACAATTAAAGGATTGGAAGGTCGTCAATTCAAAGCAAATTTAATGGCTGCAATAACAAGACAAGGTCGAGGTGGCGGAGGTAAGGTAGGGTTAGGATGGCTTAGAGTAGCGGACACTTTAATTTCAACTTAAGTCCGAATGCCATAAAGATTAACAACTTAACACATTTAGAGATGCCGTAGCAAGCGAGGAGGCCGCGCCGCCCCAATGGCTACCGCAAAACAGGAGACGGAACTCTATGCCGCACAGACGTACACAGCTGACGTGGACTAGCCACGCCTGATGGACCAGCAGGTAGTGGATGACATCCCGAGGCCAACGGCTGCCGCGCTACGAGCAACTCGGGGAGCCGAGTGCAAACAAACAAATACATAATTCATGCAAGACTGAGTATGAAAAATAAGTAAATTCTCAAGGCCCGATGCAAAAATACAAAACCCAAGCCCCGACCAGATTCTACGTGCTATATGACTGCATAATTAAAGGAAAGGTAATTAAAAGGTTAATCGTCTAACAATAATGACCAAACATAACAATTAATTTGATTAAGCTGCCAACTGTCAACCAGATCCTCGAATAACAAATTTATTTATGTAAACTTAAGGGTTAGCAGGAAATGCGTGAGCGCTAATACTTTAGCACGAGATCACAGTAGTAATAAAATATATGACAGCAGGCAATATATTCCTTCTTTTAAGAGACATGCAGGATCTCACAAAGACCTTCCAACACGGCTACAGGAAACGAGCCAACGTTCATTGGGCCACTTATTACGACCATGGCCGATGTTCATGCACAAGTCGGGTAAGCGAGAACGTGCCAGCTGAACGCCAAGCTCGATATTCGACTTCAGTGGTCATTAGAATATGTAATGCTCTAGAACACATTACAGTCAATTATAACAAATATTACTTAAATGCTGAACAAATTACAATAAAAAAGAAAACACAGTTTAAATACACTCAGTATGATATATCATCCATAAAGGGAGTTCAAAGTGGACTGGGGGAAGGAGGTGGGGTGGAGGTAAATTTACTGGCTTGAGTACCGACTTGGAGTGTACCACTAGCCACCCACTTGGACGAGCAACCACCAATCAGGCCCAAAAACGGCAAGCTCACTATTAGTCACGCATTCCTCTCTCTGACTGCCCACACTGTCTGTCAACAACTTTCCTCCAACTTACTGAAACCATAGAGCTACTTGAAGACTGAAGCGCCATCCGGTGGCGTGACAGGTAAACGGATTTTGCGAGGAAGAGAAGATATAACAGCTCAGAAAATGAGCCGACATTGCTGTATCTCTCCCACCAAAGGAAATATACCCGGCTTCTCCCACGGGGGAGCGGGATACTCACCAGGGGCACGTTAATTAACGCTTTCAACCTGGCTAAACGTACCCGTAAAGATTTCCTCGTCTGCAAGATACGCACCAGGAGATTTACTGGGCTCAGAACCCTCAAAACATTGCAAGAACCTACAAATCGTGGGGTGAATTTGTTAGCGCCAGTTCCCGCCGAACCCTCAAGAGGGTTAATGTTTCGCACAAATATTCTGTATCTGGCCTAAACCTGAAAACGCTTCTTGCTGCGATTAAATCGTTTCCTCAGCCGACTGGACCTAGTTTAATGTTTCTCTGGGCCCGCCCCCAATTCTGCCTAATAACGTCTGAGTCAACGATCTCGGGTAGAACGTAATTAATATTCCAGAGGTAGGTAAAGGGAGAATTGAGATGGTAGGCAAGCATTAGGATAGCCAGGGCTGCTCCAGAGGTTTATGGCTGCCCGGAATTGAAAGCAAGAATGATCCAGGGACCGGAACAATCCCACTTCGTTTGAGATATTGCATGGCAAATTATAAGGGCGGCCTTAACATTCCTATTTACCCTTTCCGCAAAGGAGGGCTACGAATAATAGTGAGTGGTGTTACGCTTGATGCCATAGCCAAACAGAAACAATTAAAATTTCTGAAAACAAAGTGGGCGCGTTATCACTTACTAGCGCCCTAGGAGAACTAAAAAGAGAAAATATCTTGGTAAGGTGGTGTACTCTTTGACACTAGCAACCTTTCAAACAGGAAGGTAACAATATTCAAAATATTAGAATTTCTGCATTTGACAGTCTGAACCCCTTTCGTCATTAGCACTTTCTCAAACAGGAACGGCAACACAATGTGAAAGATGTACATGCTCAGTATTTCACTAGTCGTAGAGTCTCTTTGCCACAAGCAGCTGTTCAAACAGGAAAGGCAACAACATTTTAAAGTTTACAGGTCCTGGCCTACGATGAAACAATATTTTAAAATTTATAGGTCCAGGACTACAATAGAAGATTGGGACAGAATGGTAACGAAGAATTTAAAATGTGCAGGTTCAGAAATCTACAATAAAAAGACTGAAAGATCTTTAGACCAAAGCAAATTTTAAGGCATGAATAACAAGTCTTAAATCACAGTGTAGTAGTGATGAAGAGTAGCCCGAAATTCAAGAGATTAGTCAGGGAGAATGAATATGCAATGAAGTCGGAACAGAAATACTAAGGGATGACGTGACACGCTGGAAGATCTCTAAGGCAATAAATAGAGTAATATGGAATGGCCCAGTAGGCAGTAGTGTTGAAGAGGAATGGACATCAAAATCTTAAACTGTGTACATCCGAAGAAGTTAAAAAAATCAGCCAACCAGTTGCTAAATAAAAGTTTATTAGCTATTGACCAAGGTTTCGATATTTTCAAAAGTACCTTCTTCTGATGGAATGAGCCTTGTTACATCATATGATGGTGCATTACATTAGCTTCAGTTAATCTAATGTACCATCAATGTACCATTAGCTTCAGCTAATCTAATGTATCATCATGTGACGTAACAAGGCCCACTCCTTCTCCACTCCTTCTGAAGAAAATACTTTTAGAAATTTCCAAACCTAGGTCAACGGCTAATAAAACTCAGTTTTGCAACACGTTTGCTGATTTTAGTAAGCTCTTCGGAATGGACAACTCTATAAAGGGCCATCATAGCACTTGGAAAGAAAAAACTTATGTACAAAGAAAATAGCTGCGAAGAAACCATGAGTAACTGAATAAACACTGCAGTTGGTTTTTGAAAGAAGGAAGTACAAAAATGTTCAGGGAAATTTAGGAATACAGGAATACAAGTCGCTGATTAATGAAATACACTCCTGGAAAATGAAATAAGAACACCGTGAATTCATTGTCCCAGGAAGGGGAAACTTTATTGACACATTCCTGGGGTCAGATACATCACATGATCACACTGACAGAACCGCAGGCACATAGACACAGGCAACAGAGCATGCACAATGTCGGCACTAGTACAGTGTATATCCACCTTTCGCAGCAATGCAGGCTGCTATTCTCCCATGGAGACGATCGTAGAGATGCTGGATGTAGTCCTGTGGAACGGCTTGCCATGCCATTTCCACCTGGCGCCTCAGTTGGACCAGCGTTCGTGCTGGACGTGCAGACCGCGTGAGACGACGCTTCATCCAGTCCCAAACATGCTCAAAGGGGGACAGATCCGGAGATCTTGCTGGCCAGGGTAGTTGACTTACACCTTCTAGAGCACGTTGGGTGGCACGGGATACATGCGGACGTGCATTGTCCTGCTGGAACAGCAAGTTCCCTTGCCGGTCTAGGAATGGTAGAACGATGGGTTCGATGACGGTTTGGATGTACCGTGCACTATTCAGTGTCCCCTCGACGATCACCAGTGGTGTACGGCCAGTGTAGGAGATCGCTCCCCACACCATGATGCCGGGTGTTGGCCCTGTGTGCCTCGGTCGTATGCAGTCCTGATTGTGGCGCTCACCTGCACGGCGCCAAACACGCATACGAGCATCATTGGCACCAAGGTAGAAGCGACTCTCATCGCTGAAGACGACACGTCTCCATTCGTCCCTCCATTCACGCCTGTCGCGACACCACTGGAGGCGGGCTGCACGATGTTGGGGCGTGAGCGGAAGACGGCCTAACGGTGTGCGGGACCGTAGCCCAGCTTCATGGAGACGGTTGCGAATGGTTCTCGCCGATACCCCAGGAGCAACAGTGTCCCTAATTTGCTGGGAAGTGGCGGTGCGCTCCCCTACGGCACTGCGTAGGATCCTACGGTCTTGGCGTGCATCCGTGCGTCGCTGCGGTCCGGTCCCAGGTCGACGGGCACGTGCACCTTCCGCCGACCACTGGCGACTACATCAGTGTACTGTGGAGACCTCACGCCCCACGTGTTGAGCAATTCGGCGGTACGTCCACCCGGCCTCCCGCATGCCCACTATACGCCCTCGCTCAAAGTCCGTCAACTGCACATACGGTTCACGTCCACGCTGTCGCTGCATGCTACCAGTGTTAAAGACTGCGATGGAGCTCCGTATGCCACGGCAAACTGGCTGACACTGACGGCGGCGGTGCACAAATGCTGCGCAGCTAGCGCCATTCGACGGCCAACACCGCGGTTCCTGGTGTGTCCGCTGTGCCGTGCGTGTGATCATTGCTTGTACAGCCCTCTCGCAGTGTCCGGAGCAAGTATGGTGGGCCTCACACACCGGTGTCAATGTGTTCTTTTTTCCATTTCCAGGAGTGTATATAGGCAGTGCGGCGAAGGTAAGACGAGATGGTGGCATGAAAAATGTGAAGAAATCGCAAAAGAAATAATTGGTGGACGGATTATCGCAGCATAAAGGTAAGTCAAAACAACCTTCAGTGACATTTAAAGCAAGGGTGGTAACAGTAAGAATGCAACGGGCATTCCACTGTTAAATACATAGGAGAGAGCGGGTTGGTGGAAAGAGTACAATGAAAGCTTCTATGAGGATAAAGATGTATGTAATGTGATAGAAGAAGAAAAAGGAGTCGATTTAGAAACATACAGGGGATCCAGTATTAGAATCAGAATTTAAAAGAGCTGTAGAGTAAGATCATATAAGGCAGGAGAGGTGTGTAACATTTCATCCGAATTTCTAAAATTATTGAGCGAAGCGGCATCAAAACAACTATCCACGTTGGTGTGTATTATGTATGAGTCTGGCGACATACCATATGACTTGCCCAAAAATATCACCTTAACAATTCCGAATTATCGCACAGTCAGCTTAACAGCTCATAAAATATAAGAATAATATAAAAATGATTCAAGAAGGAAAGGATGTGTTAGATGATGATCAGTTTGGTTTTAGGAGAGATTAATGTACGAGAGAGGCCATTATGACGTTGCAGTTAATAATGGAAGCAAGACTAAACAAAAATCAAGACACATTCATAGGATTTCTGACCCCAAAAAAGAGTTCGACAATTTAAAATGGTGCAAGATGTTTGAAATTCTTAGAAAAATAGGGTAAGCTACAGAGAGAGACTGGTAGTATACGATATGTACCAGAGCCAAGAGGGAATAATAAGAGTGGACCACCAAGAAGACCGTGCTGTGATTAGAAAGGGTGTAAGACAGGGATGTAATCTTTCACACCTACTGTTCAATCTGTACATCGAAGAAGCAATGAGTGATATAAAAAAAAACGTTCAGGAGCGGAATTAAAATTCGAGGTAAAAGCATATCAATGACACAGTTCGCTGATGACATTTCTATCCGGAGTGAAAGTGCGAAGAATTACATGGTATACCGACTGGAATGAACAGTCTAATGAGTACAGAATGTGGACTGAGAGTACATCGAAGACAAAGAATGTATATACAGAATGTATATAGAGCCACATCGGTTACACAAAATTTTTGTCAGTTGACCATAGTTTCGATTGCACTAAGGCAATCCTCATCAGAACAAAAAAATTACATGGAATACATGTAATCACTCCATGGCGAAAAACGTCTGACCAAAAGAGCTCCCATAAAACAGAAATGTTACAAGAATATAAACTAAAATATGAAAGTACAATGAGAAGTAGCAGAAACGAGAATGGCGAGAAACTTAACATCAGGATTGATCGTCACGAAGTAGTAGTTAAGGAATTCTGCTACCTAGGCAGCAAAATAACCAAAGAAGAATGGAGCAAGGGGGACATCAAAAGCTGACTAGTACTCACAAAAACGGCATTCGTGACCCAGAGAAACCTATTATTATCAAACATAGGCTTTAATTTGAGGAAGAAATATGTGACAATGTACATCTGGAGCGCAGCATTGTATGGTTGAGGGAAAACTGGAAAAGAGAATTGAAGCATTTGGATATGGTACTACAGGAGAAAGTTGAAAATTAGAAGGATAGATAAAGTAAGTTATGGGGACGTTCTGCGCCAAACTGGAGAGGATAAATAATATGTGGTAAACAATGACAAGGAGAAGGGACAGAATGATAGGATATCTCTTAAGACATCAGGGAATTACTTCCAAGGTACTAGAGGGGGCCTGTAAAGGGTAAAAACTGTAGAGGAAGGCAGAGACTGAAATAAATCCAGCAAATAATTGAGAATGTAGGTTGCAAAAGAGATGCCGTAGCAATCGAGGGAGCTGCGCCCCCTCAGTGGGTAACCCAAGACAGGAGGCGGAACACAGGTACACAGCCGAAGTGGACTAGCCACGCCTGGTGAATCAGTGGGTAGTAGATAACACGCTGGGGCCAACGGCTCCCACGCTACTAACAACTCGGGAAGCCGGGGGCAAACAAAGAACACATATAATTCATGCAAGACAGAGCATCAAAAGTAAGTAAATTCTCTAGGTCCGACACAAGAATACAAAACGCAAACCCCACTTCAGACCCCGAACAAAATCAAGTGTTAACAATTACTGCATGATTACAACAGATGTGATTAACTGGTTAATCGTTTAACAATAATGACCAAACATAACAATTAATTTGTTTAAGCCGCCAACTGTAAACGAGATAAAAAAAAAAAATACTTCAGTAGAGGAGAAGTAGCGAAAAATGCTTGTGTGCTAATACCGTAGCACGAGATCACAGTAGTAATAAAATATACAACAGTAAACAAAAAATTACTTTCTTAAAAAGAAGTTTTAAGTCTCAAAAATGGCTTCCAATTTGAGTACAGAAAATGAGCAATATTCATTTGGCCACTGGGTTTGCCTACCACGGCCATAACCGATGTTACAATTGATGCACAAGTCGGGCGAACGAGAATTTGCCACCTTAAAGGCCAGGCTCTGTGTTCGACCTCAGTGGCCACTAATATATGTGATGTCCTATAACGTACTACAATAAAATTAATTTCACACTCAACCAGTAATGTGAAAGATCACTGAAATTCTGAAAAACTGCAATAAAAAGGAAAACACAGTTAAATACATTCAGATATATCATCCTTAAAGGGACTTCACTGAGTGAGAGTGGCGGGGGGGGGGGGGGGGTGTTGAATTTCGCAGCTTGAGCGCGGAGTAATGGAGAACAGCGGACAAACCAACCTAGCGGGAGCAAGTCCGTCACCGGAGCACATTTGCCCATACCCATAAACAGAAGTACTTTACCCAAAATAAGGAAAGCGGTGGAGAAGAGGGTACCAGAGAAAATCAAAGTCATCACGACGCCCACATCAGCAAGCAATCATTCCAAATCCAGATAGTGAATTGGGTGCAACGGCGTAGTGCCCCACACTCCACGTCAACATAGACCTGTACACGTAGCCTCCCACACTTGGACTAGCAACGGACGATCAGGCCCCGAATTGGCACGCTCGCCGTTCGTCACATATTCCTCTCTCTCACTGCCCGCACCGCCCATCAACAAGCTGCCTCCAACTCCCTCTAACCAAGGAGCCAACTACAGTAAGACCGAAGCGCCACCTGGTGGAGTGAGAGGAAAAGGGACTGCGCCAGTGCGAAAAGGTGTAACAGAATGAGATTTTCACTCTGCAGCACAGTGTGCGCTGATATGAAACTTTCCTGGCAGATTAAAACTGTGTGCCGTACCGAGCCCCTAACTCGGGACCTTTGCCTTTCGCGGGAAAGTGCTCTACCATCTGAGCTACCCAAGCACGACTCACGGCCCGTCCACACAGCTCTACTTCCGCCAGTAACAGCTCGGAAAACGAGCCGACAAGACTCAATAACAAATGTTAATGTGTGATACAATGGGAAGTACCCTCTTCCATGCTCTTTACAGTGGGTTCCAGTGTATGTATATAGAAGGAAACTAATTGCTTTTGAATTGGTGATTTGTTTTAAAGAGTCTTACCGTAATATTAATGGTATCTGCCAGTGTGAAAAGCTGGGACCTATTTCCCATATGTGTGACTTGGAAATGAGAACCCACCCTGACGGTGTATAAAGCCTTGAATCCATCTCACACTACAGGTGTGACAAGACTATGTCGTCACAGGGTGGAGGGGATAGGGAGTGATGAAAGATTAAATATGAGGGTGGAGCGAAGTCTACTTAAATAAGAGGTGATTTCAGACTCCTTTAAAAATATGTATTTTGATAAAGACTCACAAATACAGGAACAATGAAGCTCACATGAACGTAGACGATAAACAGGAGCTGAAATAGACGGGAAAACTGGCTGCATTTGAGACAACGTCTGCTTAATCATGAGAAACCAAACATGAAAGCCATCAGAGGAGCATACAAAATAAAACTCATCATGGAGGCCGAGCTAAAGAGATGCTGTCTAATGATGACACATGGCAGAAGAACGTGGCAGATTACCTTAGCAGTTGTGAGGGGGCAGCCAGATCGTAATTACGACTTGCTCACATAATTCCAGGTGACGTGATTGTCGTAAATAGCGACTTAACAAGATGATTAGCTGCTCATCCGACAAACGAGCAATCTTTCATCTGCTTTGCAGTGCATGTAGCAGTCAGTTGAACTGTGCCAACACGTCGTCTAAATTGTAATATCATGTGGTTTCTAAGCCAGAGCAATTGCACGTGATTGTAGGAGAACGAAGTGGGGCAGAGCTTTTGCTGTGAGGGCAGTTTAAAATCTTCGGTCATCGATGAAGACGGCCAACTCTTTAGAGGGCCCTGCTTTTCTGGCCGACCTAACTCACTCATTTGAACAGTTTTGGACAGGTTGGTCGGATACGATAAGATGACAGGCACTGGTTTCTTATAATGGACAGACTCGGTTCTCCAGCGTGTCTGTGGTGTGTTCACACACGAAGGACCTTTCAAACGTGACACACGGAGCTCCGTTACAAAGTGTGAAACGCCATCTTGGTGGAAATTAACTTCTGAATTATTTACAATTACGATGGGCAAAACTTATGGGCGTTAACTCTGTACCGGGTCATCTTAACCCTCTGGAACCACTCTTCAGCTCTCGTAACAGACATAACAACAGGAACCAAGCTATAGACTAGATTAATTTATGTATTAATACCGCCGATCTCTCAAAATATTATTACTCTGAAGTACTCAGAGGCAATGAACGAAACTGCAGGAACATGTTGTCAGGGGTTTCCCAGTTACGTACAGAAAGTCTGACGTCACACGGCTTGTGGTCAGTGGGACTATAGCGCCAAATGAGGCTGGTCCAGCAACACAACGCAGTTAAAGGAACAGGATAAGACAGTGTGTGTCAGTCAGTGAGCAGTTATGTGGCACTGGGATGGTGTTCTTCATTACGACATGGCATGGAGACGACATGTTGCTGACTTCACATGGGAAAGAAACATAGGGAAACTGAAACAATGATGAAGTAAGACTCGTGTATTCCACGAGTTGTTATTACCCACAGCATTGTTTCAAGTGAATGGGAGGGTTTCGAAACACAGGTACTGCTGCCTAAAGACAGGCGGTGGTTGTCCACGGTCAATTGCAACAGCAGATGACCGCTGCGCCCTGCAGTAGGCAATTAGGGACCCATCTCAGAAGGATGCTGCCACTGCAACCACATTTGACAGGATTGCAGGGCGTGCAAATTCACGTGGAACAGTGGTACGGCGACTGCATGAGGATGGTCTCTTTGTTCGACAACCTGGACGTTGCGTCTCGTTGGCACCCGTAAGTCGACGGCATCATTTGCTATGGTACTGAGAGCATAGTGACTGGATCATAGGGCAGTGGGGTCGCATACTCTTTTCACACGAGATCAGATTAGATCTGAGTAGTTATTCGGGATGTATGCTCATGTGGTGAGAGGTGGGAGCAGGTATTTCACGAAGGAACATTGGCAAAAATAATTGTTTTGGTGGTCGCGGTGTTGTGGTTTGGAGAGAATATTGTTGCCCCAAAGCTTTGAACACGGTACACTCGCTTTCCCTTGTGCGTGAATGTGTTTTGAAGTGTGGATTCGGCGCCGGCGGATTTAGTATGGATGACAATGAGCGACTGTATGGAATAGCCCAGGTGGACGAGCTGTTGGATCGGGAGGGAATTCAACGACTCCCTATAGAGTACTTGTGGGAAGCGATGAGGCAACGTACTGCAGCACGTTCACATTAAGCAACGATGATACAGAAGTTGTCAGCCGCACTGGAAGAGGGATTTGGGGGGGGGGGGGGGGGGGAGAGAGTTGGGTGAGAAGACATTACAGCGAATTAATCGGTCTCATCGGATTAGGGAAGGATGGGGAAGGAAGTCGGACATGCCCTTTCGAAGAAACCATCCCGGCATTTGCCTGAAGAGATTTAGGAAAATCACGGAAAACCTAAATCAGGATGGCCGGACGCGGGATTGAACCGTCGCCCTCCCGAATGGGAGTCCATTATGCTAGCCACTACGCCACCTCTCTTGGTGATAGATCTTTCTACATTAGTAAACTAGTGGCTAGCCTGGAAGCATGTTGCAGACCACGCACTTCTGCTCGTGGTTGTCACACTCTCTATTAAGAAACATGTCCATAGTTTTGTAATGTCCAGGTGACTATCACAAACCACAGTGATATCAGCGAAATTATTGTCTTCGAATAAATCTGTCACTTCGCTCGTGTGACTCCGTATCTCTTACAGTTACCTTCTCTACTATAATGTAACAGTTCTTTCAATGTGATGTCGAAGTGACATGGCAGTGAGTTATCTTGGGAAAGTAGTTTTCAAAATGGTTCAAATGGCTCTGAGTACTATGGGACTTAACATCTGAGGTCATGAGTCGCCTAGAACTTAGAACTACTTAAACCTAACTAACCTAAGGACATCACACACACCCATGTCCGAGGCAGGATTCGAACCTGCGACCGTAGCGGTCTCGCGGTTCCAGACTGAAGCGCCTAGAACCGCTCAACCACACCTGCCGGCAAGTTATTTTCGTCCTCAAGTTTTCAGCGCTGAAGAGTGCTGCACCTCACTTGTAGAGTATGAGATAGATACAGTGCAGCCTCCAGGTGCAGGAGGCTGTCCAGCGCGGGCCTGGACTTGCGGGAGGCCAGGGAGCTCTGCTCTGTCCAAGGCCAGCCGCAGACAAAACGGCGGGGGTCAGCCGCCGCGCCAGAGGCGCTCCGAGCCGAGGGTCTGGTCTGCTAGCCAGCGTGAATTATTTCTCGGACCGTCGGGGCGGTATATCCGTTCATCGCGTCACGCAATGTCTCGTGGCGGATCTCGTGTTACGGTGTCCTTCGTACTTGTAGCTGTAGTCTCCAGCAGGATCGCTCACATTTTTCACGGACGGTAAAACGTAGGATCACGTATGTCGAGTGCAACATGGACGATGATGTATCAAGTAGTGCGTTTCGAGTTCCTGCCCGGTCGAAAATTTGTTGACCCTAAATCATACTAAGTAGCAGTTTTTACAATTTATAACATACAAAACAATTGAAACTAACATTTCGATTACGCAGAATGGACATACGATTAGGGAGTGAATAATTCAATACCTAGGTGTTCTGATATACTATAAGCTGGCATCGAACTTACCATGTTCAGGACATCATTCAGAAACTGAGTGCAGCTGTATTTGCCATTAGAACAGTATGCTCAATGAGAGATAGTTCAGCACGAAAATTAGACTACATTAATAATTTTCATTCGATTCAGATGTTATAAGCATTCAAAAAGTATATTTTCGGCTCAGAAGACGGCATTTCAGGCAATATGTGATGTAAGTTTAATAAATCGTGATTACAAAATACTAAAACGAATACTTAGCAGAATAACGGAAAACCTCACGGAAGATCAGTGTGGATTCCCGATAAATGTAGGATAACAAGGGGCAATGCTGATTCAACGACTCCTATTAGAGGATTAGGTCAGGAAAGGCAAACCTTCGTTTATAGCATTTGTAGACTTAGAGAAAACTGTTGAAAATATTGACCAGAATACAAGTCCGAAGAAAGATCGGGTAAAATACAGGGGGCAACTTGTACAAAAACTAACGGCAATTATATAAAGATTGGAGGGATATGAGTGGGAGGCAATGATTGAGAAAGGACTGCGCAAGCAGTAAAGGAAACCAAAGAAAAATTTCGAGATGGTTTTAAAATTAGAGGAGAACAATATGGACTTTGATGCTTGAGTACTACATAGTAATTCCGTCTCAGACAGCGAAGGACTTGGAATAGCAGTTGAATGGAATTCAGAGGAGGATGTAATATAAACATCAACAAAAGAAAAACAACGTAGCTGGAACATAGTCGGATAAAATCAGGACTTTAGATTAGGAAACTAAACACTAAAAATAGTTGATGAGTTTCCTATTTTGAAAAAAAATAATGATAGCGAAGTAGAGACTATGTATATAAAAATGTAGATGCAAAGGTAAGCAAATTGTTTCTGAAAATGAGAAAATCGTTGACATCTAATATAGAGTTAGTTGTCAGGAAGTCTCCTCTAAAGTATTTGCATGGAGTGTAGCCATTTATGAAAGTGAAACATGCACGGTAAACAGTTTAGGCAAGAAGAGAATAGAAGCTTTTGAGATGTCGTACTACAGCAGAATACTGAAGATTATTTTGATAGATCACATAACTAAACAGGAGGTACTGAGTAGAACTGTGAGAAAAGAAATTTCTGGCATATCCCGACTACAAGAAGGGATCGGTTTATAGAACACGTTCTGAGATCTCAAGGAATCACGAATTTAATGCTGAAGGGAATTATGGGGGCGGAGATTAATAACTGTAGAGGGAGATCAAGGTACGAATATATTAAGCAGATTCAGAGGAATCTAGGTTGCGGTAGTTATTCGGAAATTAAGAGCCTTGTACAGAATAGAACGACATCGAACCATTCTTCAGACTAAAGACGACAACAACATCAGTGGTGAAAGTTCACGAAACTGTTGTCGATCACGATACAGGTGCCTCGGAATTATGGCAATGGTCTCCCAACATCTTTTTTCTTTAACATCGTTTGTTGTTATTAATATCAGCTTGGGAAAGAATTAGCAGCTTTTACCCAGTTGATATGAGACAGTAATCCAATATGCTTAGGGATCAGGCATTCTTGACTCTTGTGCTTACAAACTTGCAGTAATCTGCCGCATCCATTTTCAATAAACTACCACAAGAATTAAAAAATCTTACGAGTATTCCTAGCAGCTTCAATTCTGAACTGAAGAAATTCCTCATGGCTCAGTCCTTCTATTACGAGGGAAAGTACGTGGAAAAACATTAGGCACATTCTTGTATTATACTTCTCATAGGCTAATATATTTTCAGAAGCTTGTTGTCTGCATAAGATTCGTATTGATGGTATTTTATTTATTACAAACTTTTTTGATGTCAATTTGATGTACTGACTCGCTCCATAAACGTGGAGATTTGCTCCTCAATTTGGTCCTACGGAGCTCGACATGTAAAACAAAAGTAAAATACAGTAATGCGGCACTGGAGTAGGCAAAATGATGGTAAAGTGTGCATTGCGTAAGACGTAAAACACTTTTCGTTTCGTGTAGATCGTCACCTTACAGTTAAATATTTTCACGTTCTCGTTTCTTAAAGATCGCCAACTTTACACCTCGGACTTCACAGCCAGTCTTTCGGAACATATTGCTCAGATGATTAATCTCGGAATCCACGTGGTCCTGGTCACAAACAGCTATAGCTCTCTAAATATTAATGTATTTAAAATGGCTCTCTTCTCGAATAGGTGAGGAGAACTCTGAGTGCGGAGACATAGGCTACTCAGTCTGACAGTAGAAGTAAATCACCTAGAAGACATGTTGGTTGTCAATGAAAATTTGTTAACGTACAGACCATCGGCTGGTATGTAAGTGATAAGAGCTGCGTTTCTCTATGAAAAGCACCCACAGTGCATTAGTGTTGTTACAAGGCATGGCAGTATATACAAGGAGCGTGAAGCGAAAGTAGATGTGGTGCGATGATTGTGAAGAACAAGTAAATGCCGTGTCTTCGCCAGAGACAGCGGTATCACCATCTGACACGTTCAGAAGGAGCCTCAGTGAGGGCTCCCATTCGGCTGGCTGGCCGAACAGGGCAGTATCTAGATTAGTGGGACACTCGTATGTGGCAGTGGCACGATATTGAACTGCGTAGTAACAAAATGAACGTATGCCCGTCTTCAGAGTTTGGTACAACACGCCTGGCCAATACAATGGAGGGTCGCCATGTTGTGCACCAAGCATATTGTAACACCATCGTATATACGTATGCCGTCCAAGAACAACTAATGGACTTCTTGTAACATCGTGTCATATCTCGCACCATCTGGCGGAAACCAGCAGCAGTCCGGCCGTACTGTGGACCTACCGTACCACGCGTTGGCTGCCGTTAACATCACCCCACAATCACCTGCGTCTGGAGTGGTGCCGTTACCGGAAAACGTGGACTGCTGATTAATGACGTCGCATTGTGTACATCGATGAATCGTGATTCTATACCACCCCTGAAAACCATCTTCGGCGAGCCTGGCGGCGAGTTCTTCCAGTGTTTTGGAGAGGTACAGCAGCATTACTACCGGTATCATGATGGGGTAAGTTTCCGGATATGACTGCGCGTGACAGTTCGTAGCAATAGAAGAAACATCGACAGCATAATAGTACGTCGCCGACATCGTAAGTCCTCATTTATTACTTCTCATGCGAGAGTATTGTGGTGCTGTTTCAACATCACAATTCTCGATACACGTGGCCCCTGTCTCTGTGAACTGTCTGCATGGTGTTGAGGTGCTCCTGAGGCCACCAAACTTAAAAATAAGTTCCCCATGTAAAATGTGTGGCATCAGCTCCGACGTCAGCTTCGAGAATATCAAGGGGCAATTACGATAGTTGTTGGCCAGCTTGCCACAGGAGGGGAAACCACAGCCAAATGACACACTTCCTAACCGAGTCGGTGCATGAATCCAGGCTATACGGGCTCAATGTCGTTCAGATAAGTGGGCTCCTACTGCCCTGTTCTTTGTAAATTTAATTCGATTTTGTAATCACTGAAATTACACCTCTTCTTCCCCTTCTGAGGGCGTCACTTGTTTTGTAAGGTAGGGTGAAATCAGTGGGCGTCGGTTAGCAGTATACAGAGTGTCTGAACTGTCCATCAGATTGTGGTTCAATCAAATCATCTCTCTCGGTCTCGCCAGTGGAACAGACATTTTGATCCTTGCTCTTCATAAGATGGATGAGCTGCTCTAGACCTTCAGCGTCTTGTGATCAGATCATCCCCGAACATCTAAGAAAATAAAAGAGGTGTTACGTCTATTTAAGGACAGTCTGTCTCAAAGCACCTGCAATTTTTAAGATTCTTTATGAGTTCAAAGCAAGAGTATTGGTAAATCTATCCACAAAATTACACACTGCTTGACAGGGCACTAAAGGGAAACTAAAAATCGAGAATTCAGCAGTTGTCCCACAAATAAGAATGTTTAATATTTGATGAAATTAAACTCTGGTCCATTGCCTCTGCATCGATTCTGCTATTGAAGAAGCAGTGTAACTTAAAATGTAGGAGAAGAATTTCAACCGAAACAGAGACTACTATCATAATGGTGCGTTTAACCAAACACTTGACGCTGAAACACCACTGCTGTATACTCCAAATTACGTTCCTGCGATAGCTTTGGTGCCACCAGCGGAGACATTTACACAGTCTCTGGTAACATAACGTAATGAAGCTCGAGATTTTAGCGATATCCGGCGCGGCAAGCAAACCAGAAATGGTTTATATACCGTTCTATGTATTTACCCAGAAGAAGTTGGCAACACCTGATTATACACAGGTAAATATCAGTCCTTCATCTATGAATCGATAGAAAGAATTAATATATATGTGGCAAAACAAAACATACGGAATTCACATTGATTCGCAGGTTAGGTGTATAGATCTGAATAAAGGGAAGTAATGTAAAAGTTCCTGTTGAATAAGATCATGGGAAATACTGAGCAGTAAATTCCGAGCTTACAGGTGGATCACCAACTTCAGTGATACATGCTGTTACTTAATAAGATATTAAAGAAAGAAAAGCATTTTAAAAGTATAAAGTTTTAATGGAAACAAGACAATCAGCACGAAAACATGGAGGCCCCTGTATTAATAAAGTCCAGAGTTTACACGGATAATGGAGAGCATGACGCATCTGACAATTACGATCGAAATACAACATACGATTAGACGACATCAACCTATAATTAAATTGTTCTAATTAGTTTTGGACGTACATGGCGACAATTATTTAATTATATGAAATGAAATTGTCATAACTTCTGAACGTTTTACGTTAGGACGTTCAAACTACACGGTTGGTCACAGGGCGTGATGGGATTTAGTATGCGTATGCATGGTTTGGTTTAGCGACGAAGCCAATTTCCTTTCGGACGGCCTCATTAGTAACCAAAATTTCACCGTCGAGAAGTCCCTTCACCCTCAACGGGTGACTGTATGGTGTGCAATGTACAGTTACGGAAAAATCGAAGCGATATTCCTTGATTGCACGGTGACTACCGAACGGGTGCTTGAGGGTTTTGGATTTCGTCCCCATTAACCAAAGTGAATTAGATTTTGACAAGATTTGGTTCATACAAGACGCTGCTCCACCAAATTGAAGCAGGAGCGTGTTTGAGGAGGAGCGGTTTAGGGACCGCATTCTGGCTCTGGGGTACCCAGGGGCCACTAGGATGGGCCTCCAATGGCCGCCATATTCTCCAGATCTGAATACATGCGACCTTCTTTCTGTGGGGCTGAGCTGAAAACAGCCATTCGGGAGGTCATCGTCAGCATCGACTTTCCAACCCTTCTGCGGCTCGTGCAGAATTCCGCTATTGGTCTGCGTCACATAATCGCCACTGATGGCAGGCGTATCGAACATGTCATAACGCCAATCCGGTTATCTGTAGAGACGTTCACATGTTGACTAAAGAGTGTGCATGCAGTAGTTTATAACTAATTAACGATTTTGTTTATACAGTTAAATAATTGTCACCTAATTGTTGGTCTGTCCCTCAAAACTCGATGACCATCTGCATTTTCAGTCGCTTCTACATGATCTTGGTGATGCAGTCTCGTAATATTTTCTTTTGATATTTCGTCACCATTAGAATCAGATGTTTCTGTGTCATTCATAGTCGATATGTCAACTAATTTGGTAACATCACTCTTCAATGATTGCTTCAATATTTCATCCTTGAATTTTACATCCCGGCTAACAATAACTGAATGCCTATCTTGAAGGTATACATGATAACCAGTCATCATAACCAACTATATAACCTTTCAGAGATTTGGGTTCAAACTTTCTCCGTTTCTGTGTTGGAAGCCAGACAAAACATTCTGTCCCAAACACTTTTTGATGATTAAACTGATTCTTCCTTCTCAATAATAATTATATTGGTTTCTTTCCTTTAACCTTCGTTGGCCCAGTTCGGTTCAGAGTATGAGTAGCTGCAAGTACAGCTTCTCCTCATAAAGCTTTTGGAAAATGCTTTGGTGACTGAAGCCATGAACGTACCATTTCGCAGATAATCCTGTTTTCACGCTCAGCAACTGCATTTTGCAGAGGTATATATGGCACAGTCAAAGAACGTCTCAAACCAATTGACTCGGCGTATCTTCTCACATCATTATTGTCAAACTGCTTGCCACCATCAGTCCGCAGTTCTTTAATGCTACATTGAGCTTGTGTTTTCACCATATCAATAAATACTGGCAACTTCTCCTTTACCTCATCCTTTTTCCGTAAAAGATATGTCGCTCTGAAGTTTGAGAAGTCATCTTTAAAAACAAGAAAATATCGATGGCCAGCTAAATTGTTTTCTGGCATTTGACCACAGATATCAGCGAAGATTAATTCACCTGGGCTAGTTGACTTGTCAACTCGTGAAACAAAAACTAGCCTATGATGCTTACCTAGCACACAACCTTCACATAATTGATTGTACATGTTGTTTTTCCTGGTGCCCAAACCTTTCATGCCACAATTGAAGAGTATCAGAAGCTTCCTTTACTACACTGGACTTTCCTTGCTTAATCACTTTCACTGCAGAGCCATAAAGCTCATTCTTGATTTTGGATAGAGCAATAGCAACTGGAATATTGTCTCTATAAAATGACCATATTTTTCTTTCATTTTTGATACTTTGATCAATACCTTTTTCTCCGTCCTTTTTAACAGAAAATAAATTACAAACACCATCTGTAAAATACCATACGTCTTCAAAATATCGTCTCGTCCACTCTCTTCCATTTAAAGTTTCAACATCAATACGACCATTCCCAAATGCTTCGATATGCACATTTTTTACTACTGTACATTTTCTGTGGTACATCAAAAGGAGTGAATAAAACATACCAGTCTTGACGATTTGTAACGTGATGTGTAGCGCCACTGTCAATATATCACTCGTCACATTCTGATACACATACATTTGTAGATAAATTACATACTTTAAACTAAGTTTCTTCTGGAATTTCTCGTGACAATGTTTTCACAGCTGATAACATTGCAGAATCACCATCACGACAAGGACAGTTCCTGGAGATATGACCTTTGCTTTTTCATTTAAAACACACTATGCCCGTTCTGCAGTCTTTCGAAATGTGTCCAATCTTACCACATGAAAAATATTTCTTCAATTGCGGTTGCTTGAATTTTGGACCTTTTTCACATTACCCAATTTAATTTCGCTTCGTTGCTGTGTAGATACACTTCCCTTGGTTTCTGAAAACACTGCAGCAGCTACATTTGTTTCTTCTCTGTCTTTAATTCGAAGCTCATAATTCAAACACCTTTTCTGTAGTTTATGCCATTTTTGTCAGCTTGTGGTAGATCATGCCAAGCTACGTAAATGTGATCAAATTCTTTTGACAGTGTCTGAAGCAAACGTGCACACAAATCAGCTTCCTCTGTTGGTTTATTCAGCATAGACATCTTTACTTGTACTTCGTCAAACTTCGCTAAATGATCTTGCATACCGCCTGATCATTCCCATTCGATATTGTGAAACTTATGTCGCAACAAGTCAATATTTTCGGCAGACTGAAAATCATAAATCTGGTGTAATTTATCCGGAATATCTTTTGCAGTTTCACATGTAGCTATTCGAAGTAGCGGTTTTGTTTCTTGTGAAAAAGCAAGACGTTTCTTCGCTTTTGAGTTCGTTTCCGTCCTGGCACTTAATTTCGTTACATAATCTTCAAAATTTGTTTCCGGTTTCACAAAAGATCCGCATACAACATCATAAAGAGCGTCACATTCCAAGACAGCTTTCATGAGAAAACGCCAGGTATCCAAATTTTCTTCGCCATTTAATATCTTCAACCGGTTTCACAAAAGATCCGCATACAACATCATAAAGAGCGTCACATTCCAAGACAGCTTTCATGAGAAAACGCCAGGTAGCCCAATTTTCTTCGCCGTTTAATTTCTTCAACCTGTTGTTGCTCTTCAGTCATGATGTTTTGCTCTTATTTTCTGTTTACGTTTACAAATACGTCGAATAACTTCATAAACTGTCTGCGAAGAGGGATATCGCGTCACAAGCCGTCTGCTTGAATTAGTCGATTCTGACAGTATTAAACACGTCTCAATTATATATCAATTCAATGCTTATCTCAGCCACGCTCTGCTACCATGTTAGGATAGAAATAAATAAATAAATAAATATATATATATATATATATATATATATATATATATATATATATATATATATATATGATTCCATAGACACACAGACACTCTTTGACGTACTGGAAGAATATGGTATCGACAGAAAAACCAGGGAACTTATACAACAGACGCTTACAGACACTACCTCCAAGATTAAGTTCATGGGAGAAATTTCGGAACCCTTCCACATACACACAGGTGTCCGACAAGGAGACGGGCTCTCACCAATCCTGTTCAACATGGTGTTAGACAAAATTATCAAGCAGTGGGAGGAACAAGTTAAAGGAATACAGCTGGGAAGAACACGTGAAACCAAAACAATCATAAAATGTCTGGCATTTGCAGATGATATAGCCATACTCAGCAATAATACACAGGAGGGAAAGGAAGCACTGGAATGCTTGCATGAAATAGCTGCCAAAACAGGTCTGCAGGTATCTTACGAGAAGACACAATATATGGAACGACAGACCAACAATGTACACACCATGCATACGGTATATGGATCCGTAGAAAGAGTCGAAAAATTTAAATATTTAGGGGAGTACATACAAATGGGAGGATCAAACAAGGCGGCTAACATGGAACGAACGAAGAAACTCCAGAAGGCATACAAACTCACATGGTCACATTATAATAAGAAAAGCATATCGAGGCAGGCCAAACTTAGGCACTACAAAACAGTTGTATTACCAGAAGCATTGTACGCGTCAGAAACAACCACAATTGGAGCATCAGGCATCATAGACACAGAAAAAATAGAACGCAAAATTCTCAGAAAAATATTTGGACCAATTCACAGAGATGGCATATGGATGAAGCGACCTACCAAAGAGCTGTACCAGCACACTGACAGACTAACAGACGCGATCAGAAAACGCAGATTAACTTTCTATGGGCACAACCGACTTACAAAGAAAATTTTTGATGTAGTAAACAGCTCAAGAAAGAAAACAAATTGGTATCATGAAATAGACGAAGACTTAAGGCAGATAGGGATCAACAGGCAAATGATAGGAGACAGGAAATACTTCAGAAACAAAGTTAGGAGTGCAAAATTTATTGTAAAGGAGAGAAAGAAGAAAGGAACATTATGGACAGAGCAAAGGAAACAGGAGCACAGCCAAAGGATGAAGAGATTTTGGGAAGAGAAGAGGAAGAAAGGAAAGAAGTGAAAATTGTGTCATCATGTGATTTTCGAGTTCAAACACTGTCCATAAGGGCAACAATGAAATGAATGAATATATATATATATATATATATATATATATATATATATATATATATATATATATACAACCTCTAAATGATTGCGCAAGTATTAGATCAACAACAGAACAAATATACATATTTTTTTAAAACCTTCACAGATTTCTAATACAAAGAACAAATACATCAAACATTAACTCTGCATCAAAGATACTTGCACACATGTAACAGAAACAATTATGAACTTGTAGTATTATGTGAAATCCTTTAAAATATTTAGTGCCTCCTCATCAGTCACGTAATCCACCGATCTAATCATCAGAATTCTTTTGTAGCAATATACATAATCTATGAGGCTGGAAATAAATCATTGAATTGTAGGAGAAATGTCCGAAGGATAGCAAAGGTAAACTATCACACAGTCAATTTAACATGTCCCGCATCGAAAATACTGTCAAGAACAGTACGTAGAAGAACGGCAAAAACTGAGGGTCTGTTGGATGCCGATCGGTCTGGGTTACTGAAAGTCAAAATCATCAGGGTAGAAGTTCTACTATTGCGTTCGATAATGGAAGCAAGACAAGAAAAATCAAGACACCTTCAAAGGATTTGTAGACACATACGAGGTGTTCGACAATACTAAATGATGCAAGCTGCTTTAAATTCTGTTAAAATAGGAGTAAATTTTAGAGAATGAGTGGTAATGAACAATATGTACAGGTATCAAGGGAAACAAGAAGAATAGAACACCTAGAACGATGTGCTCCGACGAAAAATGTGTAAGATGGGTATGCCGTCTTTACCCAGTACTATTCAGTTTGTGCGTAGAAGAAGTTATTACTGAAATAAAAGGGAAGTTCAGGAATGAAATTAAAATTCATGGTGAAAGAATACCTCACTGAAAGGGAGGAGGTATTGCAGGATATTTACTATCAATTTGAAGATGATGGTTCAAGGCCCGCAAGTGTGGTAATTACTTGCAGATGAGAAACAGCATCAGCTGCAATATTATTTTCAGAGACCGCAATTTTAGGCTAGTAGCCCCTTGATAATGGCCTTGATGGCTGAAACCTATCGTGGTACTTGAAAATAAAATTGCAATTGCTTTTGTTATTTGTTTCCATTACAGGATATACTGAATGACCAGTCTTCTGGCTATAGAGTACCGAAGAAACGTGAATGCCGGGGATAGGTGAAAGTTATGACGAGTGACAGAAATGGGAGTAGTTGTAAAATTAACATCAGAATTGGAGAACCACAAAGAAGGCAAAGTGAAGACATTCTGTTACCTTAGAAACATATGATAGACGAAGGTAAGTGGGCAAAAACAAAAAGCTGACTAGCATCGGATAAGAGGGCATTTGTGGCCTAAGGATGTCTGCTATTATCAAATATTGGCCTTAATTTGAGGAAGAAGTTTCTGAAAATATACGGCTGGAGCACAAAATTGTAAAACTTGGCGAGAATAGAATCCAAGCGTTCGAGATGCGATGCTGTATAAGGATTTCGAAAATTAGGAGGACTGATGAAATAATAGATAAGGTGGTTCTCTGTAGAAACGGAGAGAAATGAAATGTCAGGAGAACACTGATGAGAGAGAAGGATATTAACGTGCGACTTGTCTTAAGACATCTAGGAATAACTTCCATTCTATTTGAGGGGAAGACAGAGACTGGAATATGCCCGGCAAATAACTGAGGACGTAGATTGTAAATGCTACTCTGAGATGAAGAGGTTTCCACAAGACAGGACTGATGACGCGATAGAGGAGCTGTCACTGCAAATAAATATGTATCTATCGTCTGGTTTCTTTGTCCACTTGATAGAAATAACACTTACACTTTAAGGAGATACGTTGCATTTGGGAGATGTCACAGTCGCTTAGAAGCACTTCAATAATACTTTTGTCGTGTTCAAAGTTTTTATCCACTATGTTACTCCTTAGGCGATTCAGCGTTATGGCATTTTCAAATGATATATAACAAAACGGGTGTACACGAGAAATATGTGATTAAATCAATTAATAGTAAACACAAACAGTGACGGACAAATGAAAACTAACATTTGGCAAGAATATAACACGCCAAATCGTATGTACCAACGAATAGTCAAACATTTGCGTTTGGAACGTGATTGTAATTACGTAACTGACAGTTGCCTGCAACACTTCCGTTAGAATGGAAATGGCATGCGAACGTGTATTATATCTCGTCGCTTATGCGATTCGCCCTGTACTGACTGTGTGAATGTAAACTGTTAATAAATTTAAACCAAACCAAAGCTACATGAATTTACATAACACAATAACTGAATCTGATGCAACTCTATTGATTTGGAATTGACCCTGGTAATAAAACAAAACTTGATCAATTTGAAAATAATGGCACCTGTTCTTAATGAAAGCAAAAATAAAAAAAAAATCTTACCTTTGTCTACGCAATGCTAACGCTCTTCCCACTGCTCTCTGTTAGTATTTTCAGTTGTATAGTTAGCATATAGCTATTGTGTAAGGCTGTTGCTTAGCGTACATTTTAATTAAATCGAATACGACTGACACAATATCTTTTCGAGAAAAATAGTTAATCAGAAACGACATGGATCTGGAAACTGATATTGATTTGTGGTAAGTAGCAAGGTAGCACTAACTTGAAAATTTGTATTTTGACTCTTCGAAAATTAATAATGCTCACAATAAACACACAATAAACTGAGTGTACATTAAAAATTAGCTTTACAAAATTACTTATGAGTAAAGCTCGTTGTATTAGTAACAAAACAACTTTCTTTACCTTAAAGATTTCCAGTATGGTATCTTCCAAATAAAAATTGTTACTGCCCATAGCGAGTAAGTATATATTCAGCAAACATCAGATACAACACGCTTTTACGCTTGAGAGTCCTCCATATACATCACTATCTAAAATTACTTTACCCATAACACCTTGAACCAGCGATCGCTGTTGGGCAGCGCCGCTGCTGCCAATCGATACACATTTGATCATCAATGGTCCTACTTAAACGACTTTACTCTGTGTATATACCTTTCAATACAAACAATGAAAGTGTCAAGTATAAGAGTATATAATAGGTGTTCCAGGAGGAATGGTAATACGTAGATATATGACAGGAACAATCCTTCGAAGCACAAACGTCGATACACACGGGCTCTAAAAGGCATACCATAAGGGCTATGAGTACTTCTCAATCTTCAATAGTGAGAAACAAATGTCTTCTGCTGCAAAGCTCTTTGCCTTCCATATTTCGGGAGCAGGTAGTATGAACCGAAATAAGAAAAAATTGCATAGGTTAATGTCTGTGAGCAGTTGTTCATTTCCCTAACGTGAGACACATCTCTACTGAACAAGTGCTCATATCCCTTACGGTATGCATTTTGCAGCCCATGTTTTCTAGACCAGTTTTCTTGGAATGATCGTTCCTGTTTTATCCTGAATTCCAACCATTTCTCCTGGGACGCCATATAGGTACACAGTACTAGAAATAACAAGATATGGTGTATGTAAATGTCCTTGATAGAGTCATTTTTACTATCTTTTGACTCATAAGACAATGTGTTATATGTTTGGTAAGTGTTAATTATCATTCACTTGGCCGGGCGTTGTGACCGAGCGGTTCTAGGCGCTTCAGTCTTTAACCACGCGACCGCTACGGTCGCAGGTTCGAATCCTGCCTAGGGCATGGATGTGTGTGATGTCCTTAGGTTAGTTAGGGGACTGATGACCTCAGATGTTAAGTCCCATAGTGCTCAGATCCATTTGAACCAACCGTTCACTTGCCATGGTATATTTACTGTTATTTGATGGCATCTCATGTTTCTCATTTACATCTATTTCGTTGTATCTCCCTTGAAAATGGAGTAACGCTGAACGCGTAAGGTGAAACAATGTCAATAGCAACTGTGGTCGAGACCAAAGTTTTGTTATAACACAGTTTACACGAAAATTACAAACGACGTACAAACTTTTACCCTAACACCGCCCTTCACATGAAACATTCACGAGCCGTTCCTGTTTGATGTACGTAGAGCTATACGTAATCAAATTATAAATAGAATTCTTCAGAAAATGAAGGTTCTGAAGTCGTAGTCCCTTTTAAGAAAGCTTTACTCAAAAATATTACAGGTTATTACTTCCGTCTGATCGCAGCCGTAGGAACAACGGTCTTGTATTCCTTCCTCCAGGTAAATCACAGATCTAAAATCCATGAAATTAACAACGAGTAATTGTGGATTATCTGATATCAGTACCATGTAAAACTTCGTGTTATAATGTCTACTTCATTAAACAGGTTCAGTAGATCTCATTCTAGGTGAATACACACGAAGTTCTTTTCTTTGAGACAACAGAATTCAGTGTCAGTAAACTGAGAACGAGGTAGATCTAGGTGGTCAAATGGTGAAAAACGAATAACTGAGTCCAAGTCCAAAAAATAATCTTGCTCTTGATACATTTTATCGTGCAGCGGTAAGCATTTAATACGACTAAATACCAGATACATAAAAAGATTTGTAATTTATACATGTGAAGTACGCAGAGCATTCTTGCAGATGCGGAGTACGCTTCAGATGGCGATAGAGCATAATTCTTAAACTCTTCATTGACAAATGTTTTGTTACTGTTGCCGATGAGAAACAGATCTTCGCCATGAAAATACAAAATCCAATATTACGAAAACGTCTGAACTAAACCAAAACGTTTTCTTTCTTTTTTGACGCGGATTGTACGATGTTTACTTTAAGTAAGAACGACGATTTTTCTTTCACTAACCAGTAAATGGTGTAGTATGGTACTCATTCAACCTGACGAGACACAACCTTGCATTTTAATGACACTAGCGATGAGATTACCATCGTATTAGCAGTCGTCAAATCAGTCACGCTTTCCCTTGACGTATCAGCGCCGACATAGACCGAGAAGACGAAAGGTGATGTGATGCGCTTGCAGTTAGACCTTCATTGTTGGCCATTATATCAAATCATACCCTAAAATTTAACATACTTCATTATTGTTGATACTGTGTTTAAGGAAAAATCGCCAAGTAAGTGATATGGTTCATCTTTCGTATGCTACATATTAGTTTTACACAACAAGACTGGAGGGACAGTGCTAAACTATTGCCACCCAAAAACTGTTTGTTAATACAGTATTTATATCTATTTAAGGTCATAGTTAACGTCATTTTTTTCAAGTAACAGGATGGGATTTAGAGAAGGACGATGCTGCACAAGTAAGCTTCATAAACTGAAGCTATTTATACAAAGTAAGAACGGTTCATATTAACTTTTCGACTAATATTTCCAGATGTTACAGAATGAACTTAATACAAAAACTAGAATAAAACTACACACACACACCAGTCACAAACTCTAAAATCTGATCAATGTCCCGAACAAAGTTATAGCCATCCCCCAACAATATCTAACATTTCTGTTGACAATACTCACTAAGACTAAAATATGAGGTAATTCAGCCACAAAAATTTAATCATACCCTTATCAACATCTCCTTACCATTTGCTAATTAGTAAATTATACGTCATGGTAATTACGATGGTCATCAAAACGCAGTCTATGAAACGTTTGTAAATAGATACAAAATGAAGATATCACAAATAAATTTGGAAGTCGTGACTGGTGTTTTATTGCTTATAAGTTTTGCAAAGATGTGTGTTGAGAATCTTGTAGGATACAACATAAGCTGCGATGGAACCAAAAATTATACGTAATACGTGTTTTGTGTGTGTTTCTTCACGAAAGTTAAAGCTAAGTTACCGTAGTGGTAAGTTAAATCAGATAAACGGACTAGGTGAGGCCAAAGCAAACGGACTAGGTGAAGCCATAGTAGCTGCCGGTACTGAAATATAGATCCGATATATTGCATATTCTATTGGTGCGATCCTGTAAGGGCTGTGAGTGTCATACATATGGGGCGTGTAGAGCTGAAGTGGTACAAGCCTAAAACTGACACATTTGAGATAACTGCATGTCTGTCCTCAACATGATATTATCATTTATGAGGTGAAGCCAAGTTACAACATGGTTGTTTCCCCTCTTGACAGGGGACAATACATTCCTACTGCTGTTACAAATTTTCTCCTATCTTCAGTGCACTAATAAAATAAATCCATAATATTGTGGAACATAAACTGAAGCAGTGAAAATACTAATACTGTACTTACGGAACAGAGAGAATATGAACTGTGCAGTCAATCATCATTCAAGCATAAACGGACTTGGAGTAAAATCCAGAATGTATGTATATAACTAGACTTGCTGATTTTAGATAAACTGTAGAAGTTACGACATAAAATAAAACTGAAGGATCTTAAATACCTACAAAAAGTTGATGAGAGAACAAAGAAATACGTAATACCGAATGAGGTCCGCCTGAGAGCTGCAAAGAAAACAAGCAGTGTGTGAAAGAAGGTAAGTATTTAGCTGAAGAAAAATGTTCCGCAATGAATTTTGATCTTGATAAATCCTTACACATTCCGACTTTGGCAACTTCTGTAGCGAACTATAAGAAAAACTTGTCTGTATGCAGTACTGGGCCATTATAAGGTTACATGTTTATTGCTGAACGAACACGGGACATCTCTGCTTTCGTAATGATTCGATGGGTGATTGGGAGACTATAGAAAAAATTGCTAATATAGGCATTTCAGGTGACTGAGGGGCAACATGTTTTCTTATCCACTAAGTTGCTTGAAAAAACCTGTAAGGAAACGGAATAGAACCATTATAATAAAATTGTTATGGATAGAGAGTGGGATACCTTTCAGTATTAAATTTGAAGGAACACAACACTCTCAAATCAATTTCTATTTAGTGGTTCTCAAAAGAAATCAGGGACGTGCCCTGAATTCTCTGTGAATTATTGAGCAAGAGAAACCGTAGTCAATGAGAAAATCAGTGACAGAACAGGAAAAAGTTGTATGATGGATTCATTACCTTTCACTTCTCTAAGTAAACGTACCCTCTACAATAACTGCCTTTGATCACAAGGTCACGAAGAAAATAGCTTCCAGCAATAATGAACAAGATGATGACGATGGCGGCCCAATGTTTGACATACAATTTCTTAAGCAATGCATTCCGTTTTCCTTTTTAGTTTCATTTCTAATTCCAGTTGGATTTCAGACTTGGAAGGGGTGTGATATTTTGTAATAACAGCATAACGACGTAATGTGGAATTAGATTTTTACAGTAGTAAAAGAAGTGTTGCTTTTGTAAGCAATTATCTCACAGAAATACTGTATAGTTCACAGAAAGTGTTTCCAACTTAGCAAGCAGATAAACATACTTGTTCTAGGAATTCGGTAATTTATTTCTTCCAGCTGTTTCCGTCAACACGAACAATCAAAAATTTTTTGGAACATTCTACCCCATTTACTGACTGCTAATTATGCACAAGATCAATTGTCGGTATTACTCTACCAGTAGAAAGCATCCACGGGTCGATTGTGCATAACACTCTCTCCATGTTCAAACGATATCGTAGTCAAGTCCTCTTTTGTTTGTTCTGCTTATCTCTTTCGACTACCATATTCTTTTTACCCAAAAGTCTTGTAGTATTCTTCTCTATGGTAATACAAAGTCAGTTTATGATCTCCTATTTCCTTAAGCACATCTTCGTTATCTTTACTGATGTGTACCATTGGAGTTTCTATTTTCGGAAAGTTCTTCTTGTAAAATTGTTTTAAATGGCTGCTAATATTCAGAGATGTCACTGTGTCATTGTCCACATTTTCGTGTTTTACATCAGAGTATTGAATAATTGTCCCATTCAATCCGTTGCTTGTCATCATCATTTTTGTAAGCAAATGGAGTTCTTTATTGAATATTCTTATACTGAGTAATTAGAATGAGCCATCTGTTTCACTTGGTAAAAACTTTCAGTAATAAAGATCGCATAAATTAGTATTTACCTTGATAATCGGTTTTGATAGACATATCTGTGTCATCTTCTGGTCTTCAAAAAATTTTTGTTACAAAAGGTGTTCACTGTTACAACATTATGGGTATAAAATTTTTACAATTAAAAATCACCTTGTGCACACGGCCATGTGCGTATATGTAACTTACAGAAGAATTTTAATTTAAAAAAAATTAAATGACCGGTCGGCAGGAGCCATCCGCAGAGTTGCAAGTCTTATTTCAAGTGACCGCACATTGGGCGAGTTGTGTGTCAGTGATGATGAAATGATGATCAGGCTAACACAACAAGGAGTCAACGAGCAGAGTAAAACTCCAACCCGTCCGGGAATCGAACCCGAGCCCACGGCACAGTAGGCAACACTTTACCACTCAGCGAAGCGGGTGGACCCTTAATTCTTAAAAATCACAGTATACAGTAAAATGCACATTGGCACATCTGTTTACGTTTGCGTGACCTGTTGCACGCACTGAGGACACATCGAGGTGGACGATGACAACATGGCATGAAATTCTAAGTAACAGTGTACACGTTTGGTAACAAAAACATATTTTGAAGACCAGGAAATGACATTTATATCTGTCTAGACTTGTAAAAAAATTCGATCTTGGCTATGGAACGCTTTTTTACGGAGATCATCATATTTAAAGCTAATTCTGCCTGAGCTTTGCTAGAAGGTTGGTGTTTTTACACGTTTCTTTATTATTACGTTGTTATGACATTGTTACAGCTGCGCTGTTCGCATTTGTGGTCGCTTGGGTGGTGTTAAAACACCGAAGACTTTACATAACTTAATGGAACCTACGATGCATACCATCACCATCAGCATCATCATCATTTATTGCTCTACACAGGCCATTTAGAGCCTTGGTAGAAAACAAAAAAATACAAAAGCGAGACATATATAGAACATTGAGCCCATCAATCATGAAAAAGTAATTGTAATATCACATAAATTTATTACTTATATTTGCCCATCTAATTCTGTGTCGGCAACTTCATTGCTGGCTGTTGCATCTGCTTCTTCCAGGGTCACCCAGTTCTTGTTTCTCCATCTCGTTCGCAGACGACCTCTTGGACACCCACCAGTTCGCTGATTAGAAAATATTCTGTTACGGTGGATAATCAGTAAAACAATTGGATAAACAGTAATACAAAACACAACACTAACTTAACTGAAGCAAGAATGCATTCGGTTTTAGGTGGATAAACTTACGGAACTGTGCCATGGAGAGTTTCTGGAGTTTAGTGAAAATACTATTGAAACTAAGACGTTTGGAATTCCTGAAAAATTTCTCGTAATAATGCTGCAAACATTTCGTCTAATGTCAAATAACGTGTGATAACCACTGATATGATGAAAACCGTTTTCTTTAGGTTGTGCTCCACAGTTTTTATAAAAGACATTTTCAGGTTTTCGACCACAAAATTGTCAAAATTTTTATTATGGTGCAACTACCTTATTACTTATGTTTGATGGTAAATAACTAACATATCTGGTTAGTGCTGTCGAATCATGTGGATTACTCCACAACACAAATGAATACTGTTATGTTACTTTCATTGATATGCACCAGCTGCTCCCTATTGCTGTATTCCATTGTTTGCTGAGTAAACGTGGGGTATTCGTAATAAATGTCAATCACTTAACATCTACGTTAACAATTTAGTTATAATTGTGCGTTGAAAAAGAATATTTATTTACTTGAGTCAACTCTAAATTATTACAAGATTATCAGTTTCAAAATTTTATTCGCTTAGTATGCTAACAACAAATTTAAGAACCGGAAATTTTATCACATAGAATCAAAATTCATTTATATTACAGTACACATTATTTACGATTACATGCTCAACATAAGTTCATTCCAAATCATTATAACTTGGTAATGGAAGCAAGACTTAAGAAAAATACACACGTTAAAAAGAACATCTGACAGTATAAGAGCCTGAAATTTTCAAGAAAATAAGTGTAAACCGTAGGTAATGATGCTTTATATATATATAATGCATGTACAAGAACCAAGGAATAATAATAAGATCTAGAACGAAGTACTCGAATTAGAAAGGGTAGGAGACAGGGATATAGTTTTTCGTCCCTGCTGTTCACTCCACAGGTCGAAGAAGCAATGGAGGAAATAACAGGGATGTCCCGGAGTGTGATTAAAATGCATTGTGAAAAAAAATCAACGATAAGACTCACTGATGATGATATTCTCCTCAGATGGTAGAATTACAGGACCTGTTGAATGGGATGAACAATCTTATGAGACTACGAACTGAAAGTAAAACGAAGAGCAATAAATAAGGAACAGGTGAGATGAGGTTGGTGATAAAGTTGACATAAAAACTGAGAACCGCGACGTACGCAGACGAAAAAATTATGGCACCTTGGAGGCAAATAACACTTATAAGTACGCAAACTAGCAGAGGCAAAGAAGACATCACTCACTAAAAGGAATCTTCTAGTATCAAACACTGACCATAATTTGAGGATGAGGGGAGTGTATGTTTCGAGTACAGGACGGCGTTGTATGTTAGTAAGTCATGGACATGCGAAAGAGGAACAGAAGAGAATAATAAAACGTTTGAGATGTAGTGCTGTAGAATTATGCTGAAAATTAGGCGTCCCGATATGATAAGAAATGAGGGTCTCCCAGAAATGGCGAGAGGCAGGAGATGTGGAAAACGTTGCCAAAGAAAAAGAGACAGAATGAAAGGACATGTGGTAAGATACCAAGAAATAACTTCCAGACTACAGGAAGGACCTGTACTGGTTTAAAAACTGTAGGAAACAACTGAGATTAGAATACACCCAACAAATAATTGTGGACAGTTACACAGAGAGAGAGAGAGAGAGAGAGAGAGAGAGACAGAGAGGGAGGGAGGGAAAGAGGGAGGGAGAGAGAGAGAGAGAGAGAAAGGTTGGACCTGATTTGCACATCATTTGATCACAAGGAATACCGTAATTCTAAAGTGCTACACTTAACAAAACTTCACAAGGCAACAAGGCAAAATCCTTTCTATCACAACACTCATAAACACAATATCTCAATGAGAGTAATACCCAGCATTTTCTTTAAGGTACGGAAATAGCTTTCCCTTATATTTTCTTCGTTCTCTTAAAAGGGACAAGCTGCAGTTAACCCATTAATAAAATACTACTGATAGGTAAACAAGAAAACTAAAATCCGTTTCTCTCTTTTCCTAAAGTCGGATCTTAATGTTTCTTTATGAAATTAACCAATTAATTTAATCTTAATCTCTCCTTAAACGAAAGAAACACTTGTAATTAAGACATTATCTAAAGACATGAGTAAATATCGTACAGTAACAGGTATTTTCACTGAAAAGTGATGCTTGCAAGACAAAACTCTTAGTTCTGAGGTCTTGCCCTCTCGTGACGAACCAGTCCGGTTAGAAACATCCAAAACCAATCCAGCAAATAAATTCGGCACACATCACCAGGTGGAGGCAGCCATCTAATAAATACCACAGGCAGGCTACCCAGACTTAGAAAAATTCAACGTGGTATTACTACCATGTTCCCATCACTTCAGCGTTCTGCAGTCAGTTTTAATGGGGCGATGTAGTGCTTTCAGGCACAGGGAGCACGGTAACTGATTCAAACACTTGACTTCTACAACAAAAATTCCACTGGAGCCGGCCTCTATATCCAGAGTAAACAGTCTTCTCAAAATTAAGAGCATAGACACTACACAGTATGTTATTTCTCACTGCACCTCTCTGTAACCCTGGCAATACCAAGGCAGTTTCCTAACGCAGAACGTCCTATTCGTTATCTTCGGGTTCGGGGTTTTATTAATACATAGGTATCTCTTAAAAAGGATATTGAGAGTAAAAGCCAACAAAAATGAATGAAATTTGCTTTCTTTTATTTATTTTTTTGTGGCGATCATGAAGTCACTATTAGACACCATTGAAAGAGCATTAATGTTACTCAGAATGTTCTGAAAGGCATTTTCTGATGCTGGACAGTACTTGCACATCAGTACTTCTTTAAAAAATAAGCTGTTAATACATTTTAACAACGATTAACGATATATATATATATATATATATATATATATATATATATATATATATATTTGTTGGTTTTTACTCTCAATATCCTTTTTAAGAGATACCTATGTAATAATAAATCCCCGAACCCGAAGATAACGAATAGGACGTTCTTTGGGGAAAGTGACATCTACTATTGAGATTTAAATTTTTGGATTTAGTTTAACTGAAAAAGTTAAGAAATGTATGGACACTGGTAGAATAACCCATAAAAAACAATGTATTTTTCCATGTTTTAGAATATTATGTAAGTGACCGGGTTACAATAGTTTCAAAAACTGGGCACAGAATACGCATGCTCCCGACCTGGTATAGAATGGTTAAATAACTGTCATCCGTACTGCATGCTCTGGTTCGCTCCGGCACTTATCTAGTGCGGCAACAAAGCCGTCCCTGACTATCGGTTAGCAAATTTCAGTTCGGTACCCCCTCTCCACGTCGACCGCGTTCGGTTTTGTCACTGTGCACTCCCAGACTCAGTGGACAGTCCACTTCTCCATCTCTCTCTCTCTCTGCCCGTGCGGCTCAAGTCTCTGACCCAAAAACCTGGTCATTCCCACCAGAGGGCGTGGAATTAGGGTTCCAAATGACGATCGGTCACGAGGGAAACCAGCACTCAACTGTAATCTGGGATAAATCTCAAATGGAACTTATGTGAGGATCTTAGGTGGTGGGCCTTCAAAACAAAGCTTTATGTGGATGTGTCCATCTTGCCTCTAAGCTTTAGAAAATTTCCTCATTACAAACAGATAACATGTGTTTGCAGCCCTGTTGCTGTTGTGGTCTTCAGTCCTGAGACTGGTTTCATGCAGCTCTCCATGCTACTCTTTCCTGTGCAAGCTTCTTCATCTCCCAGTACCTACTGCAGCCTACATCCTTCTGAATCTGCTTAGTGTATTCATCTCTTGGTCTCCCTCTACTATTTTTAACCTCCACGCTGCCCTCCGATACTAAATTGGTGATCCCTCGAGGTCTCAGAACATGTCCTATCAACCGATCCCTTCTTCTAGTCAAGTTGTGCCACAAGCTCCTCTTCTCCCTAATTGTATTCAATACCTCCTCATTAGTTATGTGATTTATCCATCTGATCTTCAGCATTCTTCTGTAGCACCACATTTCGAAGGCTTCTATTTTCTTCTTGTCTAAACTATTTATCGTCCAATCTATTTACCGTTCAAACTATTTATCGTCTAAACTATTTATCGTCCACGTTACACTTCCATACATGGCTACATTCATTACAAATACTTTCAGAAATGACTTCCTGACAAATCTGTACTCGATGTTAACAAATTTCTCTTCTTCAGAAACCCTTTCCTTGCCACTGCCAGTCTACATTTTATATCTTCTCTTCTTCGACCATCTTCAGTTATTTTGCTCCCAAAATAGCAAAACTCCTTTACTACTTTAAGTGTCTCATTTCCTAATCTAATTCCCTCAGCATCACCCGACTTAATTCGACTACATTCCATTATCCTCGTTTTGCTTTTGTTGATGTTCATCTTATACCATCCTTTCAAGACACTGTCCATTCCGTTCAACTGCTCTTCCAAGTCCTTTGCTATCTCTGACAGAATTACAAAGTCATCGGTGAACCTCAAAATTGTTATGTCTTGTCCATGGATTTTAATACCTACTCTGAACTTTTCTTTTGTTTCCTTTATTGCTTGCTCAATATACAGATTGAATAACATCGGGGATAGGCTACAACCATGTTTTACTCCCTTCCCAAACACTGCTTCTCTTTCATACCCCTCGACTCTTACAACTGCCATCGCTTTCTGTAGAAATTGTAAATAGCCGTTCGTTCCCTGTATTTTACACCTGCCACCTTCAGAATTTGAAAGAGAGTATTCCAATCAACATCTTCGAAAGCTTTCTAAGTCTACAAATGCTAGAAACGTAGGTTTGCCTTTCCTTAATCTTTCTTCTAAGCCCTACCGATAGGTTTATTTGTTCACATTTTGGCACTACACGTTTATTTATAACAAAAAAGTCCCTTTAAAACACACTTTGAGATTTCATTGCGTTGAAATTTATGTCCATGATCACATATGGAAACTCTCTTACTTCTGTACTTGTAGCAACTTAGTTTTCTTTTTCTCTTTTGTAATCTACCTGCAGCAACTGTCAAATCTTCTCGGCTAGGGACACTAGAGCTCTTAATGTCTCACAAGGAACTCACTGGTTGGCGAGATGCGTCATTCCTTGTTTATGGACTTCTTCCTGTAATGACATCCGATATAGGCAATCGTCTTGAGGTGTCCTAAAAATTGAACTGATGCGTACTTGTAATTACGATCTTCCCTGTACTTTAAGTAAAACCATTTTTGATTCGTCGATTACCAACGTTAGACACAATTTATAAAATGTTTAATACGTAGCAGTCGAAATAGGCAATTGTGGAGTAAATGTGTCTATATCACAAACACATAAATAAGACAATTATAATTCAAACTTTTGTAACACTATGCTAATTAAGCAAATAGGTTTAAAAAGGGTATGGACTGTTATTACTGCAACGTCTTTATTAACGCAATATTTCTTTACATGAGCTGAAGTAAAAATAAATGGAAATTTATAAATTATTTTGTAGGCTTAATCCGGGAGATCAGAAACTTAGGTAGATGGTGATGAGATACACTTCCCACTTAACTTTTTCAATTGTGTTAGCATCGCTCCAGTTTGTTTTGTTAACAATAAGTGAAAACCGCAGTTAACTCATTCAGAATGTTACTCTGAACAGCTGGTAGACATTTAAATGAAAGGAAAGAAAGTTATAGTAAACACTCTGAAGAGCCTAGGAAACTGGTAGAGCTGCCTAATGTCGTGTAGGCCCCCGCGAGCACGAGGAAGTGCTACAACACGACGTAGCATGGATTCGAATAAAATCTGAAGTAGTCCTCGAGGAAACTGACATCATGAATTCTGCAGGGCTGTCCATAAATCCGTTAGAGTACGTGGGGGGAGGATATCTTTTCCGAACAGCACGTTGCAAGGCATCCAAGACATGCTACATAATGTTCATTTCTGTGGAGTGTGGTGGCTAGCGGAAGTGCTTAAACTCAGAAGAGTGTTCCTAGAGCCACTCTGCAGCAATTCTGGACGTATGGGGGGTCGCGCTGTCCTGCTAGAAAGACCTAAGTCCGTGGAATGCACAATGCACACGAATGAGTGCAGGTGGTCAGACAGGATGCTTACCTACGTGTCATCTGTCAGAGTCGTATGTAGATGTATCAGGGGTCCTATATCACACCAGCTGCACACGCCTCACACCATTACAGAGACTCAGCCAGCATGAAGAGTCCTGTGCTGACTTGCAGGGCACATGGATTCATGAGGTTCTCTCCAATCCGATCCATATTGTTTGAAAGGAGACTAGTACGACCAGGCAACATGTTTCCAGTCATCAACACACCAATCTCGCTGTTGATGGGGGCCCAGGCGGGGCGTAAAGCTTTGTATCGGGCAATCATCAAGGATACACAAGTGGGCCATCGGCTCCGAAAGCCCATATCGATGATGTTTCGTTGAATTGTTCACACGCTGACACTTGTTGATAGCCCAGCATTGAAATCTGCAGCAATTTGCGGAAACGTTGGACTTCTCTCAAGCTGAAAGATTCTCTTCAGTCGTCGTTGGTATCGTTCTTGCAGGATCTTTTTCCGGCCGCAGCTATATCGGAGATCCGATATTTTACCGGATTCTTGATATTCACCGTAGACTCGTGAAATGGTCGTACGGGAAAATCACTACTTTATCGCTACCTCGGAGATGCCGTGTCCCATCGCTTATGCGATTAAATCTTGCTAACCTGCCATTGTAGCAACAGAGACCGATCTGACAACTGCACCAGACACTCGTTGCCATGTATTGGCGTTGCCGACCGCAGCGCCGTATTCTGCCTGTTTACATATCTATTTGAATACGCATGCCTATACCAGTTTCTTTGGCACTTCAGTGTATATTGCTTAGTTACTATTACTCTCCTGTTCCCACAAACCATCTCGTCGAGCAGTCTCCTCCACATAGTTCTGTCTTTGGCATATAGTTACTAATTGATAAAAACAACTATTATGTAAAACACCTCACTTGAGCATGAATAAGAAACCAGCAACAGCAATTGGTTAAAATACTTTTACAGTTTACATGATCAGTGAAAGGATCTCAATAATTACATAACAATGAGCTTCTGAAATAACTATACACTGGATATGTAGAATGAAAGTATGAGGGGAAACTCTAAAACGATAAATTCCCATAAAATATTACGTGTGGAGGTCAGATTAGTTACAAAATATTTGTTGTAAACGAGGAGAACGTGATCACAACGCAAAAAAGGATGAGTATAGTAAAATGTCATAATTGATGTTGATTGAGAGGAGAACAAAAGTTGAAACTGTCAGCGAAACTATAAAGTATTCATTTCACACCAGTACTCAGGCATTTGTTGGAAATTCATCTTGGATGATGCATCACTACATCCTGACCTGCCTCGATTTAGTGTGTATTACGTAAATACACTCTGCGGTCTTGGGCGTAATTTTAACAAAAAATAAACTATTATTAGTTTAACTGAAATATTTAGCTAATAGTTATAAAAAAGGAATACAAAATAATCCTAAGAGATTGAAGGAATAAGAATATTCCAGATTAAAATTCGTTTGTTTATAATAATCTAAAAGTAATAGACAGAACAGTGTCTCGTTCTGTGTTTAGATCTATTCGGTAAGAACCTTGTCCCTTAGCGCTAATCGCCTCGATGTGATGTGCATTAGTAAACTGGAAGTTATAACAACACATCAGTATTATTAAAACTGTGTTTTAATCGATTCATTCCAAAATGTGAATTCTCCATATGGTCGGCATTGAATCCGAAGATCAAGAGTTTTTACAAAGTGTGATAAATCAGCTAAAGAAATAAAAAGCCTTGTTTTAGGATACAGTTAAAGGACTGAAGTTATTTAAAGGTAAAGTATATGGACAGCGAACAGCATTGAAGTGAGAATACTTTATATTAGTTTTTTTGAAATTTTTTACATAGCGGATACTACGCTAAGCGATAGTCCATTGTTCAGTAATCAGCCAATATTAACTATCGGCGTGGCATCTGTGGTCGCTGTAGAAAGCAAGCAATAATCCCGTTTACGTGGCGCTTTCATAACCTTATCGATTTCCCAATACCGCTTCTGGGCGATCATGTAGATACTTAAAAATCGATTCTGGAAATCCGATTCTGGTTGCCGGTTTTCCAATTCCGCAACAGATTTTCACTCTCAGGTAAAGGCAACTGGTTTTGAAACGTACTTAGGCTGTCAGGTTTCGTCTTGTTTTAAAAATTTTCGCCAAATATGGACGGAGTGGCTATTTATGGAATGAAGGATAAGTAGAAATATTACACTGAAGCTGATTACACCTCGTCTAACTGAAAAGAAATAGCGATTGTCCCGACTAAATCCTAAACTGTATCAGCTGTTTCTCAGGCGCCATATTTAACTGGGCTAATAAATCCGCTTCAGACCTTAACAAGTAAGCACGACAGCGAAAAACGGTTAACGAAATTCGGTTTCCGTCTTTCGGAAGATATGTCGCACATAAACGTAGTGAATAAACAGCGTTTAGTTCACGTTAAAAGTAAACTGTCTTTAATAATGGACCCTAGATAGTTTTGTATTCTTCCATGTCCCTGACCTACATCGATGTGCGCTTTATAATAAAATCTGCTGCAGGAACGTAACAAGAAAGAAGCCATCTAAGAACATGGAACTTTTAATACGACTATCAACATAAATTGCCAGTATTACGTACAGTCAGACTGTCGTGGTGGCTAGAACGTTCTCCAGATCTGCGACCCACTGGAAAGATCTGGTCATAGCTTTTGGGGTGTCTAGCAGAATGGTTCCCGAACTGGGGGTAAAAACCCCCTGAGGTATAAAATTAAATTCTCTGAGGGTTAAAAACAAAAGGATTCCCTTGACTGACTGTTCCGTCACTTCTTGGTAGCACATTCCATACATTATGAATGTAACACATACACAACACCGGTATAATATAAGAAAATAATGTAGAATATTTTGTGGTTTTCGTTCATAACGGGAGGATTGGATTGTATTTGTCAATAAACTAAATTATTTTTTAAAGTTCATTACAATTACCATAGCAAACTAGGACTCTAATATTGATTATATCGGTTACCAATAATGTATTTTTGTCTCAATTACTAGCGTTAATGGGTGATGCAATGCGGTCAAGTGAAGTAGATGGATGATCAACATTTCCTTAACGTTGTCCACTCACTACATATAAACTGCGTGCTTTGTATTATTCTTTTTCGACACTAAAAGTGAGACGTTTACGTAACAAACACCGAATATCCCACGAAAATAAAAATATTGTAGATAATTACTGCAACGAACCAGAAATTGCTTCATTGCTCACTTCCAAACAGATAAATGAACTGAGTGACAGCACGACACAACAGTATCTACGCAAGGCCACTATAGCGCTGTACACATAAGTGTTAACAATACTATTGTCGTCAGTGGCTGTGGTAAGGCTCAAAGCATTGAGAGACGGCAGTTTTCCAGTTTCTGCTAGTACAGAAGTAAGGAACACAGAACTCAGCAGATTTACAAAAAACAAATCTGGAGCACACATTTTAACTTGGTTCATTTTAATAGTGGGTGCAGTGTGTGGGTGAAGCAAGTGTTGCAGGGGGAGGAGCAGTCCAGAGGAAGCTCGTTTTTTAACCAGTGTGCCGGCCGCGGTGGACGAGCGGTTCTATGCGCTACAGTCTGGAGCCGCGTGACCTCTACAGTCGCAGGTTCGAATCCTGCCTTGGGCATGGATGTGTGTGATGTCCTTAGGTTAGTTAGGTTTAAGTAGATCTAAGTTCTAGGGGACTGATGCCCTCAGAAGTTAAGTCCCATAGTGCTCAGAGCCATTTGAACATTTTTTTTAACCAGTGTCTACGCTAAATGTGGATAGTTAGCTTGCAGGCTTCCTACCTTTAATTGTAATCAAGACTTCAATGAAAATGGCAAAGGTGAAGTTAATCAGAGCACTGGGAAGTGTTGTGGTCTAAATAACAATACATATACTTATTCTTAACATCACAAGACAAAAAAGTGGCTAAAGAAACGTCACAGAAACATTATTTGACAAACGTTTTCATTAAAGTGCGGTCTATGGTCAATTTAGTAATCAGTTGGGGATCATCACACGACACTAACCAGAACGAATCGCTTTACCTGACTTCTTAGATGTGAATCTATGGTGTGGCCCATAAACTATGCTACTATCAAGCAGATTTACTCTACTATTACATAAAGAAAAATATGGTTGCAAAGAACAGGGTGCTGACAAGCATTTGCTGGAGCCCCACGCCATAGCAGCGAATACTTAACCATTTTGCTGCTCAGGGCGGCACACCACGATGCGCTGGGAGACTGGAGTCATGGACAACAGCAATCTGTTATTAATGGCGAGCGCCCGAAAAATGTAAGTAAGCGGTCTCCCGTTCGGCAAATTCGAAGCGCAGGTACTTCCCTATCAGCCTCTGAAGCCCCACTGCATTCTAGTGTGCAGGTGGACCCATCTTCTAGTCTTCCAAACCAATTTGACTCCGTGCCACAACTATGCTTGACGGAATATGTCAAATGTTTAGACGGCCAACTCAGAACAAATAAGTACACCCATGCATCACTCATTTGGTGCGTGATACTAGAAGCAGTACCTCTGAAGATTAAGATGGTGACTGGCACAGGCTCTAAGTGACACACTACCAATGGACACAAGTCTCGCCATTTAGGTAAAGACCTGCAGTTCTTTACTATCGAAGCACCAGTACAAGAGTGACCACTTCTCTTTGTCTCAGACTTCCTTGCCAGCTCGGTAGGATAGCACATTTACATTTTAGACTACTCCCACTTTAGCGTAAGCCAATCTCAAGCTGGAGAGCGGCATTAGAAGGTGAGATAGTGCCCCTTGATCTGCATCCACAGATTTTTGCAATCAGAGACTGTAAAGTTAATTGGGTGAAAAGGAAAAAAGATTCAGCTTCACAGACTCTTTCCCAGACGTTTATGCAATGTCTTTTCTAAAATCATGACCTGGATGGAACCACAGCCCTCCATAAAAAGATCTTTATCTCCCCTGTTCTGTATATTTCGAACTTTCCAAAGAATGGCCATAAACCCGCTAAAAGCCTCATTTCTTCAAAAATATGTTTCGTAACAGAGTCCGGACGTCTGGGCGCCAGTGAGCTGTCCCACGTAAATTCGCAGAAACACACAGTCGTCTCATCAGCTTCCTGCCTAAAAAGGGCACATCCTCTGCTTTACTGCCGGTCATCAATGCCCTGGCCATACCAGCAGCGGCCCTTTGGCGCTGTTCAGCCTACCTGGACGAGGCCGCCAACGTGTCTACAGAATGAAACCGAGGAACTCGGCAGTCCGCAAATGTTTTCACCCACGTTCCGAAATAAAAGAAAAGAAAACGGTCCCCTCGGCCCTCAGCAGCTGTACGCTTTTACTGCAGTCGTTGAAATTGGCACGCTCTTCCTTTGAATGCAGGTAAAGCTCACTGCTATTACTTCACTAGAGCACACAAGCAAGAACTACTGCCAACCATTTCATCATATGAATGAAGTCAGATCGTATCCAGGTATAGCATCCAAGTAATAAAGATCACCTTCCCTAAAAACATTAATCAGCATGAACCGATTCAGTATTGAGAGTGACCTGCAATCTCTCAAGCTTTCTTTCCTGAGAAGGAGTTGTAGGTAGCACTTGCGATGCACTGAGAATCAGAAGTTATCACAATTAAGCTGTACCAATTCTCTTACGGAATCATTTATAAGTGATTTAACTAAACAACTACAAAAACTAAATATCATTTCTCATTTTAAATGTACTCTGGTCAAAATAATGTTGCATATTCCTTTTCTGTCAATACCAGACATAATTAGAAACGTGACTGACTTTCGTCTGTCACGTCGAGTCGTAAGGAAACAAATATGAAGAAGGTGAACATATTTACACTTGATGAAGACAAAAACAATCTTACAAAAATTCCACTGCAAACACTACAGTTTCTTCTCACTGTCAGCTTTTATAACATTGGCGCTCCTCAAAACTGGAGACATTTTTGAATGCTGTTAGGTACACTCCCTACCAAATTGTCCAGAAAGGCCTGTGGGATATACGAGTAACATTCCTCTACAGCGGCCTCTCTGAAAGCCTCTTGTTTCATCGTGGCCCATGCATTTTCGATGCGGTTGAGATGTGGAGAATATGGACACCATTTCATGTGACTGATCTTACACTCCAGTAGCAAGGTATTCACAAGATTATGATGTGGGGGCGTGCACCAACGTGCATAATCGTGAATCCCATTCCCAATACGTTCACCATATGGAGCCACAGTGGGTGCACGGAGGTCATCCCAGAACTTGACACCAGTCATCCTCCCTCACAAGGGGTATCATGCGGCCATACGTGACTACACTTCAAAATATGATTGAATTGCCTTAACATGGGCGGCGTTCAGTGATACAGTGAGACTATAAACATTGTTCTCGCAACCTGCACATGCGAATATTAGTATTGTCGCGATGGAAACTGATATGAGTCTCATCAGAAAAGAGCGTTGTGTCCCACTGCTGTCTACTCCAGAATGAGAGGTTTGTGTCCATGCTACATAAACCCCTCTAGAAACCGGATTTCGAGGAAGAGCCTTGACAGCTTTCTGGGCACGTAATGTCTGTTCACAGAGCCTCTTTCGTGTCGTTTTTATCGTCACCTCAAGTCCTGAAGCTGTTTGGAACTGCCGCCATAAACATGCAGCAGTGTGTTTAGGGTTCCTAATTGCTGCTAAACGTGTTCTAGATTTGTGAGGCCACTTTTACTCACAGTGACATTCGCTGTGGCGTCCTCCTGTCTCGTTCCCTGCTCCATTAGAGCGACTGTACGACGCATACAGTGGTACCTTATTCTTATCCGAACCATCTCGTAATGACACACAATACACGTTCTGCAATGTTTACAGGCGACACAGTTGTCACAGACTGCACATACTGCACCCTCACGGCACAAACGTGAACGATTTCGGCAAGAATTATATTAAAAAAGTATACCATTTTATTGATATTTTAAGATATGTCTGGATCAAAGCTACAAATTTAAAATTACGGCAGTATGCAAACGTTTATTTAGTCTACTCTCAAACTTTTCAGGGTATAACCTTTTTAATTCTAATGTTTAGCTATGTCCTAAACTAGTTGTTGGTGGGATCAGGGATTGGGGTGCGATTGGGAGTACTAACTAATATCTGATTGCACTGGCAAGTGTACCGTACGAACTTCCCTTCACCAATTTGATTCATATTGACAGGATGAGTAGCGCACTACGAGGACTCCAGCGTACTTAAACAGGAAGACGCAACTCTCACCGTCTCCGAGAAAACCAAATTTGAACATTTTGCGTGTGCTTATATACTGTCTATAGTTACTAGTATGCAGGGAGTCTGCAGGCGAGCGACTAAATGCTTCGTTTCAAAAGTGCGAAGTTGTTGGATCGATTCTCGTTGCTGGAATGTTTGTTAACTCCCACGTTGTTCTAACAAGAGGGTTAATATTGTGACTTTGCAAGCGACCAATATTCAATGATTCATTTAATATTTTCATAAAGTTCATCCTGAAAAAGAAAAGGGGAAGAGATTACCGTAAGAAGAATGGACACAGGAGAGGGTACACAAGATGAATATATCATTTCTTTTATGTTGTAGTACCTACATTTCTACAAGTATAATGCGTAACCAACGGAGCACAAGCAGAATCAGGATGATACTGGTCATAGAAACATGGATAGCAATAATTATTGCTACATACATCACTAGTAATGAAAGCAGAATTTTTGTTTGTGCACTGTTTTCTCAGTGTGTCTGTTTCAAAGCAAACTTGGGTTATATTCATGAACGGGCTGAAGCATCACACCATTTTGTCCCATAGAACGCAAATCTGTTATCAGAATTACGTTTGTCAGCTGCGAGATTCGATCTACAGATTTCGGGCTAATGAAACGTTAAGAAACTGAGCGCTTACTCGTTGAGCTCCGGTATCCCGGAACAGTAGCCACCATACGGAGCATACAAGCAGGTCTAAAAGTTACCAACTCGATTATCTCTAAATCGGTCGAGAGTTTGTTCTACATCTACATTTATACTCCGCAAGCCACCCAACTGTGTGTGGCGGAGGGCACCTTACGTGCCACTGTCATTACCTCCCTTTCCTGTTCCAGTAGCGTATGGTTCGCGGGAAGAACGACTGCTGGAAAGCTTCCGTGCGCGCTCGAATCTCTCTAATTCTACATTCGTGATCTTCTCAGGAGGTATAAGTAGGGGGAAGCCATACGTTCGATACCTCATCCAGAAACGCACCCTCAAAAAACCTAGACAACAAGGTACACCGCGATGCAGAACGCCTCTCTTGCAGAGTCTGCCACTTCAGATTGCTAAACATCTCCGTAACGCTGTCACTCTTACCAAATAACCCTGTGACGAAACGCGCTGCTCTTCTTTGGATCTTCTCTATCTCCTCTGTCAACCCGACCTGGAATAGATCCCACACTGATGAGCAATACTCAAGTATAGGTCGAACGAGTGTTTTGTAAGCCACCTCCTTTGTTGATGGACTGCATTTTCTAAGGACTCTCCTAATGAATCTCAACCTGGCACCCGCCTTACCAACAATTAATTTTATATGATCATTCCACTTCAAATCGTTCCGCACGCATACTCCCAGATATTTTACAGAAGTAACTGCTACCAGTGGTTGTTCCGCTATCATATGATCATACAATAAAGGATCCTTCTTTCTATGTATTCACAATACATTACATTTGTTCTTCCTCTTCACATACAGGGGATAAGCAAAATAATGTGAACAGTGGTAGTAATGGGATGGTTGTGTTTGATGGTCACCAATGCTGATGAGGCATGTTTTGCGCTGGACTGTACGTGTTCAATACTGACTAGACATCTGTAAAGGTTGCTTACGAGCAGTCCCCACTTCGTATTGGCACTGAGAGGCCGAGTTCGACGTGTAATGGAAGACCTAACAGAGTTCCAAAGAGGATAGATGGTGGGGGTCCGATTAGCTGGAGCATCAGTAACCAAGACAGCCAATTTATTGAATGTTTCAACAGCAAGTGTTTCAACAGTCGTGACAGCGTACACAAAACGTGGAAAGACGACATCTTGTAAACATAGTAGTGGGGCGAACCAAATCTAAACGACAGAGATCGTCGTACGCTAACACGAATTGTGTCAAAACAACACAAAACTACGGCGGCTAAAGTGACTGCTGAGCTCAATATCCATCTTCGAGAATCCGTATCTATCGACAATGTCCGCCGAGAACTCCATAAAACGACTAGCCATGGACGAACTGCTATACCGAAATCATTAGTGACGACAACCAATGCAAAGAAGCGTAAAACATGATGTCAGTAGCGGAAGTCCTGGACGGCTGATCAGTGGAAACACGTCATACGGTCCGACGAGTCAACGTTTTCGTTATTTCCAGTATTGGGCGGAGTTTGGAGAACGCTAAAGGAAGCCTACAATCCTAATTGCTTTTTTCTAAGAGTTAAACGTGGAGATGAAAGCGTGATGATGTTGGCACCCATATCGTGGTATCCTGCTGGTCCCATCATTACTCCCAAAGGCCGTGTTACAGCCAATGATTATTTGAGCATTTTACGTGATTAGGTGCTCCCAATGATTCAAATGTTGTTTCCCAACAATGATACCACATTTCAGGACGTCAGTGCACCCATTCATACAGCCAGGAGGGTACAGTCGTTGTATGAGGAGCATTAACTGAACCGAAGCGTCTTCTCTGGCCAGCACAGTCCCTTGTGAGCGGTATTGGAGAGCAGACTCCGAAGCAGATCCGCCTATCACGTCACTAGAAGAGTTAGAAGAAGTTCTCATCGAAGAATGACATAACATTCCAATGGAGACTATACAATCATTATTCGGCAGTACTCCAAGAAGAATCTCAGTTGTATTACGGGTAAATGGGGGTCCAGCCCTTTATTAATAAACCATTCCCAAGTAAGTAAAAGTGTGCAAATTATTTGGCCTATCCCCTGTACGTTGAAGTCCTAGCTGTGCTATTACACACCGTGCCAGCATGAAGCAAATCACTGAGGGTACGTTCTTACGACCCCCATGCCAGTGTAATGGTCTCCAAAAGGTTGCGAATCACAGGACTTGCACGTCTCCGCTCATGAGCTAATACTGTTGATGAACTCTAGCATAGAGAAAAGGCAGCAAGGAATGACGTACAATATCTTTCATCCAGTCTTGGTTCGGCGTGATACCCAGTCGAGAGAGAGCCACTGTTGTTGTCATGCTTTACACCTCTCTATACTGAATTTCGCGCCTTACCTGCAATCACATCACCTAAAAATTTAATCACGTTTTGTTCCTATAATACTGTCTTCGCACAGTAGATAAACTTTTTTTTTCTTTCATACCTTTCCTGGTGTTGCAATTTGAAAGGTCAGCTGTATATACGGGTCGTAGTCCATTGAGACGCAGCTGCCAATGGATGTGGGCTCCAATACGAAAACGAAGGTGCTGTGCTATACAGTGAAATTACTTTCGCTTTCGACCAGTCTGTCCAGTTAGTGCCTCTAGAGAGAGCAAAAGGAGTGGCGAGTGTGAGGTGTGGGCACTGTGCGGCGAGGAGACGGTACAAGAAGTGCCGCACAAACGGTTGGGCAACGCGCGCCGCGCCAGGTCTTCGACCCGGCTGACACCTGCTGGCGGCGACCTACCACGTATGCGCGCGCCGACCTCGCCTGCCCCAGATCTGCGCGCCGTCACCCGCCGGGGACACGTCACATCCGGAGGCGGTGCCAGATCTGCATCACGGCGCCTCAGCGACGGCGATGACGCGGATAAAGACCACCCGTGGGATCTGCCGGCGCAGATGAGCACCCGCAGCAGTCGGGGGTCGAAGGTCGCCGCGCTCTCTGTCTCCGTCTCTCTTCCCCACTGCCTGTCTAAATGTCAGAATGCGGAAACGTGTCAGTGCGGTGCGGTGATGCCTGCATTCACAGGAGTCCGATGTTTCGTCACTCCGGCTCGGACGCGTTCGTCGGCGGCGACGGTCTGTACCGTTTTAGAAATCCGCCTCGCCGCTTAAGTCACGGAAGACCGGTACATACGGCATTCCTGGTTGCTAACTTTAGACGGACTTGCGAAACTGCTTTACACTTATCAACGACTGAATACCAAGTAGTGATCATCGTCTCCAGTCTCTATGCTGATGGCGGCGACTCTCTGTGGTATGGTTCAAATGGCTCTAAGCACTATGGGACTTAACATCTGGCCGGCCGGAGTGGCCGTGCCGTTCTAGGAGCTACAGTCTGGAGCCGAGCGACCGCTCCGGTCGCATATTCGAATCCTGCCTCGGGCATGGATGTATGTGATGTCCTTAGGTTAGTTAGGTTTAAGTAGTTCTAAGTTCTAGGCGACTGATGACCTCAGAAGTTAAGTCGCATAGTGCTCAGAGCCATTTGAACCATTTTTCAACTTAACGTCTGAGGTCATCAGTCCCATAGACTGAGCCTAGACTTGAACCTAACTAACCTAAGGACAGCACACACATCCATTCACAAGGTAGAATTCGAACCTGCGACCGTAGCAGCAGCGCGGTTCCATACTGAAGCGTCTAGGACCACTCGGCCAAAGCGGCCGGCTCTGTGGTATGAATTATGAGTCACTATAAAGTTTGGAAACCATGTGGAGCTGGGTCGAAGGCGCGCCCCTCCCACTATGTGGCATCCAAAAGAGATCCAAGGGATTCATGTTAGATCACCATATGAGGAGGGCAGAAGTACCTTCACGTAAGTGGAGTTTTCGTGAAACGATTTGGGATCAATGAGTTGGTGCATTGCCTTGCTGAATTTCCAGCTACCCTGTGGGGTGCTCTAGGAGTATAAACTGATGCACATGGCTGTACTGTCAGATAGAGAGAAACACTTGGACCCATAATCTGACTCCGTGTCATCCTCTATTAACACCCTTTACATGAGATACGCCGCACTAACGCCATGAGCAGCCCTCTGCTGACAAGCAGAATGTCTGTTTCACTACACATCTCGTGTGCCAGCCCTGTGCTGCAACCCCTGTTTTCCTTTCTTACGCGTATACAATACACACAAACTTATTTGTGCCGAATGAGCATTAAACATAAGTGTCTTAGCATAAATTATGTCATTAGCAGAGAAAACATTTACATTAAACAATTTACGGAAACATAAAGAGAAAACTGATTGTCTTTGGTATAGTACAGCTGACTCTTTAAATGGTAAGTACACGTGAAATTAAATGTAAAATTAAAAAATTAATACTTTCGGTATGTTTGTTTGCCTGTTTATTAGTCTTTTATGTCTTACACCATTTATCTGATTACGATGAAACTTTCGTGAGTTGTTGTGTGAGCATGTGCATACTTCACGTATGTTTTACACGTATATATAGTTCACATATATTTAAAACACTTCGAACAAATTTGTGGAAATATTGCACCCTTTTCTGTAGCGAATCTCGCCCCACAGTTTCATCTCAATTCTGAGGAAATTTGTAATTCTGTTAGTAAGTGATTGTTCTATCGAGAAAAAGGACTGTCGTTGGTGATAGACTTATTCTCTGCTGTTTTATACCATCTGAGACTAGAGAGGGCGTTAAATGTATCTCGCATCATCTTTTGCCTCAAGACACACTGGCATAATTATTGGCTCACTGCTCCGCTCATTCTCACGGTGTGACTGATACATTCAACAACGCAAATACGAGACAGATTGCACTTCACGTCACCAAGTCAACTAACTGCAGAAAAGAAATACCAACAGTTACCCCGAGTGGCAGTAGGAGTATCTTACTTTCCATTTTTTTCATACATTTAATGGGTCAAATGTATATAATGATAGACGGAAAATTTTCCGTGTGTTACAGAATTGTGATTTTACGTCACCTCTTTACACCCCTATCTTCAGCTGTAGAGGTACTGGTGGTGTCTTACTGTTACAATATTTTTTTTCAGGTAGCAACTGATAAGTCTGCTAAGATTGCTAGAAATGGTTCCAGTCGCTACAGATATCTGCTCGTACGTCACTGTCTTGGCACTCTATGGGTGAAACATCATGTCAGTCACCAATAACTCTACTGACCTAGATAACTATGGATTTGATACTAAAAACGGTCGTTATCAAATAGTTTTACATATAACGTCTTCACACTCCTACTTCCCCTTCATAAGTATTGTTGGGGTATTACCACCAAAAATATTTCTATACAAATAATGATTAAACCTGCTGCATACTTTCCTGAGTTAATCTTCTGTGTTACCCGCTTACATCGTCATGAATGATAGGTGCGCACAAAACATCCGACCAAAGTTTCATAGTAATCGTATGAGTGTCAACATCGACCAGAGACGACTGATATGTGTTTAATTGTTCCTCCGCAGGTACACAGTGTCTTACCGGTGCCCATAAAAACATGTGAGAGCAGAAACTTATTGCAGTGTCATTGATGTTTCAATACGCAGTAGACTTCGAGAGGCCGGTTTAACACCAAGAAGACCTCTTCAAGTCCGTCTATAAAGTGCTCGGCATATGAGAGATCGACTTCCGGTTGCTGAGGAACATAAACACCTGCAGATGCGTTACTGTTGTTCACAGACGAGTCCCGCTTTCGTGTAACATGGTGCGACGGACGTATACTTGTATATCACCGTCGGGAGGAAAGTTATAATAAAGCAGCAGTCCAGGAAATGATCAGATTTGGCTCCAGCCTAGTGATAATGTGCAGTGGCATCACTGCTGATTGCCGATCTGACGTTCAGATACTCAAAAGGCAACTTAATGCTCAGAGGTACATCAACGAAATCGTGCTGGACCGTGTTATGCAAACTGCAGTTGTAATGAATACCCAGTTTATGCTGTAATATGACAATGTGAGAGCGCATTCAGCAGCAGCCACCATGGAGACAGTACATGACCTCGCGTTCAAAAATTAGACTGGCCTGCTCTGAGTCATGGCCTAGTCTTATTGAGCATGTCCGGGATATGATGGACAGAAATCCTGGGCCCGGTCTGTAGTACCTCAATGTCTTAAACAACTTGCAGAGATTCTTACTGACGACTGGAAATGTTTTTTAAAAAAAATTACACAAGAAAATGTTTTCACACTTCTCAGAAATATGTCTCGAAGATGTGGGGCAGCAATGCAGGCCCATGGAGAGCCCACCAGTTATTGAATTGCTTCGTTTTGTGCCTTACGTGATTTAAGTGAAACAGTTTCCATTTTGGTTTGCGACGTTGGGTTGAATTTCCTGCCACAGTACCAACGTATGTCTGATATTTATATGAAAAAGGGAATGGGGAAAGAAAGGCAAAGGATGTTTGGGAATTTATGACTTCGAGCCCCATAGGGCCTTGTGGAAATACACTGGCGAAAGCTGAAAATTTGTGCCAGACCAGGAATCGAAACCATGTATACAGCATCTCATGAACGGTTTCCGTAATCGCTTCGGTCATCCGGACACGGTCCTTGAGAGACTCAAATTTCTAGATTATCGCACCCCGCAATGTAGCGTCCCTCGTCAGTTAACCCATGTCCGACAGAACGGATGCCAATGAGATATATGCAGAAAAGTATATGCATATTCCTGTTAAATAAAAATTTCATTTCCTGAACACGGAAGTGTATTTCACACCGAACATTCCTAGAAAAATAATGCTGCTGTTTAATATGTTGTCTCTCTATATGTCTTGAGCAGTGAGAATTAGGTACTATTACCTCGGACAGGTACCATAGCCGCAGAAAATTACCCATCGACTACAATTAGTCATGTGTGTGTATATACTAATTCTCGTAAAACTTACGATTGCTCTTTACATGTTGGTGCTCCGACACCATTTTAGAATTACATAACATCCGAAAATGACTAATAGCGGTAAATAAGCAACTATATTTATTCGAGGATGCCAGAAGACTGTCATTTCAGATATGCAGTAAAAGACCATTAATGTCATAATTACAACGTTGGGAAACGAAACGACATGAAAATTCATCATATGGTATGTTAGATATATTTTTATCAACAACAATAAATAAAAAATAAATGTAAAATTACGAATTTGTAAACTACTATGTTCTAGACAAAAATTACAGTGGTAAATGGAAACAGAGAATTCAAGTATAGCCGCAGGATTGTTGAGTGCAACTAAAAGGGATTTAAAATCTAAGAATACACTAGTGAAAGAATATTAACAACAAATACGACAGGCGGCTCTCAATGTGGAAAATAAAAAGTCGAGAAACGATTTTTCGGATCAGTGTTAGGTGGGCCTGCAGGCGACAGTAAGTATCGATACCACCATTCTAATACCCCTAGGGGTCTTTAATTGAAGAGCTAGCCACAAGCGAACAGCTTGTACAAGTACTTTGCTTTCAGTCAGAGAAAAAGCTGTAAATGTTAAATAACGATGAGGGAATACGCGGTTGAGCTCTTACTCAATTAGAACCTTACAGCAAATATTTCGCAAGAATTCTTAGATCCAGAAAGACAAAAATGTATATGGAGCACCTGACTGGAGAAGGATGAGAAATAATCGAAATGCACATCAAGACTGAGCCGACGAAGGTGCTGAGACTTTCTCCTCCAGAAAACGAATTCCATGTCTTCAAAGCTCGCTCCGCACACGAAATAGCCACTATAATAAGTAGTTGAATAGTGCAGAGATTCATACCAAGAAGAGTAATGTCACTTATTCTGTTTCACGAGATGGTTGAACACAATGTTACTTACATAGACAAATAAACCGTTGGTGACTTACAGTTCATGGAGAGCGAATGTAGCGAAGAAATACGATTTGCTGAATGCTCCCTTACGCTACTTTCTATATCTTATCTTCTAGTTGCATATAGACACTTCTAGTGCTGTGGTTGCAAACATTCAAAACATTTCTCACGAGACACTGCATTCAATAGCACTATGCTGGAAAGTGGGAAACACCATTTCGTATGGTTTAAGATGCACCCATATCCTGTTTGCGACAACGACTATCAGTCCAGGCGACTCTATGTATTTTCTTTGTCAATACTAACTCTCCTATGCCAACATCTCAGAGTAGCTCACACTCTCAACATACTTCAACATTTTCGTTGGATACATTTCAATATCAGACTTTTCTTACAGATTTGCTGTCTACGACCACCTAAAACCACGCAAATTGTGTTGTGAAATTGCCACACATGTTGCATCCTGTTCCTCCTTCTAGTGAGTAAGTTCCACATATTCCTTTCGTCGCCGATTCATCAGCGCACCCCTCTCCACCCCTCCCCCTTTCACTTTTCTTATCGGTCATTTTAATTTCTGGCACCCCTATACAACAACACATCCCAAATGCTTCAAACATCTTCTTTTCTAAAGGGCATGATTAACTTCCAGACAATGACATACTCTCGCCGTAAGTTCACAGGTATCTCTTCCCGGTATAGAGGCCTTTGTTTGATACTGGTACACTTTATTTCGCCAGAACAGTCATCTTTGCCTATTCTAGTCTAGTTCTTGTATCCTCCTTGCTTCGGATGCATTGCTCCATTTTCGTGTCCGAGGTACCCTAATTCCTTGAATTCATATTCTACGTAGTTCCTAACTTCGACGTTATGTGTATCTGCGGTCTCATTTCTTCTACTATACATTACTGATGTCCTTCTTTGGTTTATTCTCAATCCATATTCTGGGCTGGCCTTGGAGAGGACTAGGAATGCTTCCTCATTTGCACTGAGGTTAGCAGCGTCATCAGCGATTTATCTTCGAAACTTTCATTTGTTTCTGTCATTGCTTCTTCGACGGGGGGACGATCAAAGTACTTGAACGTTCATTGTCTCATATATCGCTAGAAATTAAATTCGATGCTTAATCATATAATTTGGAATTGGAGTTTACGTTTACGGTAGCGTTGAAATGAGTGGTAATGATGTCTTGGTGCTTGAGTATGATATTGTAGCTATAAAAATGGTCTGTGCATTCATTACTAATATTATATTTGTATGTTCTATAAATCTGTATATACGTTTAATAAGACAGTTTCGCAACCCAGTCAAGCAAGTGCAAGAATGAAGAGGTCATCTTCTCGCACCTGTTATTAAGTTTATCAGTGACTAACTAGTTCGTAAATATTCTACACAGATGTAATCTATACTTAATACTGGATATTAACCAACCGTCATCAGTGTACTTTGTGAACTCAGTTCTTCTACTGGCAAACAATGCATTATAAGGAGATATTTGTGGAAAGTTATTTCGATTACGTTATAAAGGGGAGAATGAGGTGGATATGGTCACAGGAATTATACTGGAAAATTCTGTTACGAGGGTTTTAATATGTGTTTCTGTATATGAAGTGATACTGTGGTCCCTGCGGGTTTAGAGATCAGTAATAAGGGTGAGTATTTTACTCTGCGGCCGAGTGTGCGTTCTTATGTAACTTCCTGGCAGATCAAAACTGTGTTCCAAACCGGCAATCGAACCCGGAATCTAATGCTTGGCAGGCAGTGTTATTTCAGACGTACCCACATTCAACGCTTTATTTCTATAATCATCTTTCTGGATAGCTCAGTCGCTAAGATCACTGTCCGCACAGGACAACGTTCCAAGTTCGAGTGCCAGTTTAGCACACAGTTTCATTCTGCGAGGAAATTGGAATACGTTATTCAGTGGCGATACACCCATGCCTTCCTTCTCTATCGGACATGCTTCTGATTGCCGTAAAATCTGGCACCACTGGGGGTCGCTCCGTGTCTAGGTGCAAATCTCTCGCGGTCATATTTCGTACAGAAAAACTGTGCGATAAATAATCCCTTTAATCATTTCATCTAGTTACGCACTTGGGAAGCTTTTATCGACCCCTAGAAGCAAAAGCGAACTCCGTGCAAAACGGCATTTCTTAATTGATGAAATGAGATAAGCATAATTAATGTAGCCGAGTGAATCAGCAGGCCCGCTGATGTCATGAAGCATATTTATGTCGGTAGAGAAACCCGCTTGAGTAAGCGATGCAAGCTTTCGGCTTTTAGATACGCAGAAGGCGACGTCTAGTCACTGAGGCGGGATTACCGATGGTTCCAACGATTGCAGTGGTTCGTCGGGAATACCGAAAGTGACAGCTGGAAGTGCCGGCTTCTCTGAAATGGAGATCCTAAAGTCAGATAAAATAGGCAACGGCGATGTCTTGATGCCCGTAGAACAAAGATATTTCGAGAGACACACTTACAAGGCGAAAACATGTAATGTATCTCACCACTACATTTTTAGAACTCACGGTTTCAAGTTACCAGTGCAGCTGATGTTAGAATTCTTGTGTGCAATATTTCGAAGACTTTTCCGCCAGAAAAAAAACGAGATTTCCGTGTAGTTGGACACTCAAACGTGTTAATTGTACGTTTCGCTGGGAAATTCCGAGATTTGTAATTCCTTCTTCGAGACTGATCAGGTTTTCGCGTAAGTGTCCTGGTGTACCGAGAAAATCATTCGGAACACATAGCCCTATTATCCACCAGTTAATCTAGAATTAAAATACGCGCAAAAATATTTCTCATTTAATTAAATATTTGTGAAAAGCAAGTTTCCGAGAAGTAGAATGTTCTAGAAATATGTATTTTCACAGTACTTCCGATAGGTCTCCGCATTTGATTTAACGCGCCTTATATCTAAAGAAAGAGTAAGAGCTATGTTGAAAATGTATACTCTATGTTCAAAATGTATACTTTATACACAGGGTGAGTCACCTAACGTTACCGCTGGATATATTTCCTAAACCACATCAAATACTGACGAACCGATTCCACATACCGAACGTGAGGAGAGGGGCTAGTGTAATTGCTTAATACAAACCATACAAAAATGCACGGAAGTATGTTTTTTAACACAAGCCTACGTTTGTTGAAATGGAACCCCGTTAGTTTTGTTAGCACATCTGAACATATAAACAAATACGTAATCAGTGCCGTTTGTTGCATTGTAAAATGTTAATTACATCCGGAGATATGGTAACCTAAAGTTGACGCTTGAGTACCACTCCTCCGCTGTTCGATCGTGTGTATCGGAGAGCACTGCAACATACATCGCGTTTCTACAGAATGATCTGCCAACGTTGCTCGAAAATGTCCCACTGGAAACGCGTCGACGTATGTGGTATCAGCATGATGGTGCACCTGCACATTCCGCAATTAACACTAGGCTGACCCTTGACAGGATGTTCGACGGGCGTTTCATAGGACGTGGAGGACGCATAAATTGGCCACCCCGTTCTCCTGATCTTACACCTCTGGACTTCTTTCTGTGGGGTACGTTACAGGAGAATGTGTACCGTGATGTGCCTACAACCCCAGAGGATATGAAACAACGTATTGTGACAGCCTGCGGCGACATTACACCAGATGTACTGCGGCGTGTACGACATTCATTACGCCAGAGACTGCAATTGTGTGCAGCAAATGATGGCCACCACATTGAACATCTATTGGCCTGACATGTCTGGACACACTCTATTCCACTCCGTAATTGAAAACGGAAACCACGTGTGTGCGTGTACCTCACCCCTCATGGTAGTGTACATGTGCGTCAGTGAAAAAGACCAATAAAAAGGTGTTAGCATGTGGACGTAATGTGCTGTTCCAGTCTCTTCTGTACCTAAGGTCCATCACCGTTCCCTTTGAATCCCTACGTAATTCGGTGCTCTCCGATACACACGATCGAACAGCGGAAGAGTGGTACTCAAGCGTCAACTTTAGGTTACAATATCTCCGGATGTAATTAACATTTTACAATGCAACAAACGGCACTGATTACGTATTTGTTTATATGTTCAGATGTGCTAACAAAACTAACGGGGTTCCATTTCAAAAAACGTAGGTTTGTGTTAAACAACATACTTCCGTGCATTTTTGTATGGTTTGTATTAAACAATTACACTAGCCCCTCTCCTCACGTTCGGTCTGTGGAATCGCTTCGTCAGTATTCGACTTGGTTTACGAAATATATCCAGCGGTAACGTTAGGTGACTCACCCTGTATATATATGTCTAACAAGAAAGTTCCGCAACCCAGTCCGGCAAGTACAAGAATGAAAGGTCATCTTCCAGCTCCTGTTACGGAGAGATTAACTAGCCCGCATCTAATTTGTTAATGTTTCAGATTATGAAACTCCAGACAAGTAAAATCAAAACTAAAGAATGTATAAAGGAGCATTTTTCGAAAAGGAACTGCCGCAAGAAAGTCAATTTTGTGAAGAATTTTAAGTGACACGGCGTGTGTTGGCAGTGCTTATTGAATACAGATGGGTATGTATGCACGCTTGCCATATCAGTCTGCTGTCGAACGAAATCTTAAATTTTGGTATGAAAAGTATAATTCGCATCTGACTCTTAATATTATACAGTATCTTCCTTTAAAATTCACAAAATGAAGATACATTCTTGCTATGATGTTTTGAGCTGCTATATCACCATAGCACTATTATCGATTGGAAAATATCACGATAATTGACAAGAAAGCTTAGTATACATGTAGTCATGAAATATAAACACAAGTGGTCGCGTTTTATCTCTTTGAAATAGCGATGAATATGACGAGATTTTTGGTTTAGCTGGTCTGCCAAGTTCTTTTCTACTATTCCCAGTGTGAGTCAACGCTGCATTCTCTCTCGATTATTGTTGAATGTCTACAGTGAGCACATTTTGAGGGAGGTTACTGAGGACCGGTATTACGTCATCGTTGCAGGTGGCAGACAAATTTACACTCTCAGGTATGCAGATGACACTCTGGCAATTGCAACAAACGAGCATCAATTGGAAACCACCATGATGGGGTTGGCCGAACGAAGTGGAGAATTTTATCTTGAAATCGACAACAGAAAGTTCATAATGACAGCATCTTTGACATCAGAAAAGGATGTCAGTAGCTTCAAGTATTTATGATCACTTGTCACTTGCATTGCAGGTTGTTAACCTACGATACATGGGCGCATTTCTATGGCGTAAAATTCTACAGCAAAACTTGCTCGCATTCAGAAGCTCACCTCCATCACTGCCAAGACACTCACGCCAGAACTCTGATCTTCCTTGTCGTGACCTACGAAGCAGAAACGTGGACGGTGAAGACGGCGAATTTTGTCTGGATTGATGCTCTAGAAATGTGGTGCTATAGAACATTACTTTGAATATCATTGACCGCACATCGAACTGATGATTCGCTCCTGAGGCAGCTCGGCATCAGATCGAGAATGTCAACTTATGTCGACCAAAATCTCTTGTAATATTTTGGTCATTGCCAAAAAGCAAGAGGCAACGTAAAGAAAAATAACAGAGGGAAAAGTCAATGGCCGAAGGCCTATAGGACGGCAGCATAGACCAGGGTAAAGGATTGACCGTTATGGGTCTACAGCAAGCAAGTTTCACCTAGAGTTAGACCTTGGAGAGAGAGAGAGAGAGAGAGAGAGAGAGAGAGAGAGAGAGAGAGAGAGTGAGTCACGGAGAGAGACAGAGAAAAATATGTGAAGATGACGTGACGATCTACCGCTAACTAGCCATGCTGCACACACGTAATCTCACACATTTCGGTTGACAAATTCCGCAAACTCCCTATTATTTTGTAAAGTACTAACAATCTGTTTATGTACTACAAAAACCAATAGCGTGTGCAGATATGCCATCATGTTCACACGTATATTGCTGAAAGAATATGAATATCCGAGAGATTAAGAGATGTTCAACCATCTATTGACATATTAACTCTGTCGGCCGTTGTGCCCGAGAGGTTCTAGGCCCTTCATTCCGGAACTGCGCTGCTGTACGGTCGCAGGTTCCAGTCCTGCCTCGGGCATAGATGTGTGTGATGTCCTTAAGATAGTTAGGTTTAAGTGGTTCTTAGTCTAGGGGACAGATGACCTCAGATGTAAAGTGCCATATATACAAGGTGTCCCTGATATACAGGGTGTTACAAAAAGGTACGGCCAAATTTTCAAAATGTCCTCCGTTAGCGAGGATACATGCATCCACCCTCCGTCGCATGGAATCCCTGATGCGCTGATGCAGCCCTGGAGAATGGCGTATTGTATCACAGCCGTCCATAATACGAGCACGAAGAGTCTCTACATTTCGTACCGGGGTTGCGTGGACAAGAGCTTTCAAATGCCCCCATAAATGAAAGTCAAGAGCGTTGAGGTCAGGAGAGCGTGGAGGCCGTGGAATTGGTCCGCCTCTACCAATCCATCGGTCACCGAATCTGTTGTTGAGAAGCGTACGAACACTTCGACTGAAATATGCAGGAACTCCATCGTGCCTGAACCACATGTTGTGTCGTACTTGCAAAGGCACATGTTCTAGCAGCACAGGTAGAGTATCCCGTATGAAATCATGGCGGTGAATCGAGGAAGTACAGTACATATTGACGAAACTAAAATGAGCTCTAACATGGAAATTAAGCGTTTCCGGACACATGTCCACATAACATCTTTTCTTTATTTGTGTGTGAGGAATGTTTCCTGAAAGTTTGGCCGTACCATTTTGTAACATCCTGTATGTTAGAATCTGTATTAGATTACTAAGACGTTAACGAAACAAAAAATGGTTCAAATGGGTCTTAACATCTGAGGGACTTAACATCTGAGGTCATCAGTCCCCTAGAACCTAGAACTACTTGAACCTAACTAACCTAAGGACATCACATACATCTATGCCCGAAGCAGGATTCGGACCTGCGACCGTAGCGGTCGTGCGGTTCCAGACTGACGCACCTAGAACCGCTCGGCCATTCCGGCCGGCGTTAGCGAAAGAGGTATGCCGGAAATGAAAGTGTTAGCACAGGTGGAAAGATGCACACGGTAGACAGCAGAGAACCATAAGTGTTAATGAAGCAAGTATATCAACTATATACGCCGCAGAAAAACGTTTCGTTTTAGGTAAGGCATTTGAAGAGCTTAAACTTAAGCTAAAAGGATGCGATGAAAATTATTTTGTACCAACGTATTAAGTAATGTGAAGAACAAGGCCCCTCCGCTTCTCAAAAAAAGTATTCGTTTAACTTCGTTTACTCAGCTGCTTCAGCATTAGGAGGCTGCACAATCGCCACTGAAAGATTTAGGATTGCATGATGTGTTAACAAAACATCAGACTGTGGATTTCGTAAACGGCTGTGTTTGGAGTGGTGCCAAGAGCAAGAAACATGGTCTACTGATGAATGGCATCGCATAGCGTTCAGCAATGAATCACGGTTCTGATCTACCTCACACGGTGCCGACTTTGGCGGCGACCTGGGCAGGCATCCCATTCTTTCAATATTTTAGACAGTGACTGTGGTGATACTGCTGGTCTCATGGTGTGGGGAGTCGTCGGCTATGACTTCAGGTCACGGCTGGTAATGACTGACGCAATTGACGGCACATTTGCACCTCACAGACATGCTACGTCATGTGTTATCTGTCATGCCATAGTATCGCGGTGCAGTTTTTCAACAGGACAATGCTCGACCCTCAAGGAACGCAACGGCTTTGCGACAACTGTCGCAGTCGAGTTTGTGCATCCTTGCAGGACAGCGAAGCGCAACTTTACACTGATAAATAGGTTCATACAACGAGATTCTTTGTAAATATGACTCGATTTTGTTGTAGTGAAAAAAAAATCACCCTCTCAACTCAACAGTTTGATTTAGTTTACTCCTCTCCTTGTGCAGGCTGTGTAAAAATTTGCTAAGAATTGAATAAGAATGGGTATTTTAATCCTGGACGACAAAATGCCATTTGCTGGAACAGGGACACACCTTTAACATCTAGCCTCTCACCGTGAATGCCCTTACTGATTGAGCTCTCCAAGGCACGAGCCAGAACCGAAACTAACGATAAGAGAGAGGTATTTGAGGAGGTACAGTTCGGAGTGCGGACGTGCGTCGTGCCGGGATGGGTCATTCAGTAAGAGCGTTAACTGTGGAAGGCGAAGGTTCAAGGTTGTAGTCCCGTGTCCGGTACTCAGTTTCAACGTATCATTGATACCTTATTCTGAGAACTGTTAGGTAAGAACAGGCTAAGCACGTTTTGAATAATATGTAATTGCAGCTGATCGTATGTCTCTTAACCAAACAGTTATTAGACCTTAATTTGATCGTATTTCAGTACGAATGGACTGGAAATTAATTTCCTGAAGTATTTCCTGGAAAGTCGCTATATTGGTAGTAGCTGATGAGACTGACGTAGCTGACATGATTGTGGCGCAACGTCACCTAAATATTTCAGCTTCTCCTCGAAGACAACTGCTTACATTTTAACAGTATTTTAAACTGTATAGCAGACGCGGTAGATATTTTGAAAATCAGTCAACGTGAGACAGAAATTTCGAGGCAAGATGTTACGCTTCTTAGCTAATTTTATGTTTCGGAACCTGAAATGCCTCCTAAATGTAAGCGTAAATGTGGTACTTTATATGGAAGTACTTTGACGGAAATGGAGAGTGATACACCGTGAAGCAGCGGAGATGTTAACCACGTAACAGGTAGTAAAGATAAACATTTCCTTCTTTTCGGAACAGAAGGACATCGGTTAGTATAAGTTGGTAAATCGGTATGTGTTATGACCCCGTTGGTACGAATACACTCGATTATTAGTTGTGATCTCAAGAATCGTTGCATCGAGCCCTTCTCACCAGGCCGTATACGGACACATTGGCGTCTAGCTCACCGCCACATACTGTACAAAAGTGAGACCGCTGAACATCTTAGAACGCCACACAGTTTCCTGACTGACTCTGGCTATACAACATGTAAGCGTCTTTCTTGTATACGGTGTAGTGTCAGCAGTACACGACTTGTGGCAATTAGGGATCTGTACCCATCTTTCAGTAAAGTTCACCAGACGGGTCGTGGTGATACTTCCAGCATTTCAGCCGGTGTCTTCATTCTGCTCAACAGACGCAGTCGAGATATCTTACGATTTTTTGTGACGTCGTCCTTCTGAAAAGGGTAGTGCTTATTCTTCTTGCTGCACTATCGTCCACAGACTATTTAGTCACAGCCTGTTTCTTGTTGTCATTGCCAAATGAAGACCTGAGCTATAAACAATCGTAAAGGTGAAGCTGGTTGCTTTGAGATATCGCGCAGTAATCAAAGTTTCAATAAAATCTCAGTACGTCAATTCTGGAATTTTAATTCAGGTAAGTTACTGTTTTCAAATACATCTAGAGTAACAACATATTTTAAAGATCGTTAATTTCATCCAAATTTCATACTGAAAATTACGTCAATTTTTAATTCTTTACTTGCAGACCAAGCGCGCTTAACATGGCTTACCATTTAGTTACCACTGTATACGTGGTGGGCGAATTAACGACACATTACTGTGAAACCTCTCAAAACTATACATTTGAAAGGTCCGAATTGTTGCGTTTATGATACAAAGATTTTAATTACCAATTTTTGGGATAATGTGGTATAACTAGCTCAATGCAAATTTGTATTTATTGCCACCTTAATGCAGCACGTAAATAATGCCAAGGGAGACCAACACACAGTGACGTAGCGTTAGGAAAACTTTGGTAAGGGCACAAATTGGTTACTTGCTTAAGGGGGGTAGGACGTGAAACGGGCCGACTTGGAGCAGGAGAGGCACCACAGGACATTTTAATTTACACTGTCTATACTTTTACAAATACATTCATAAGACTTTGTTAGCATGACCGGGAAGGATTCAGGATTCACACTCATAGCAGAGGAAGTTAAAACACATAACAAAACAAATTTTTTTACATGTAAAATTTCATCATTTATTCACTTGGTATTGGCTGCATTTGTTGCTGTAGGTACACTTTTCTTCATAATTAAGAAAAGTTCTTCGATGAATTTTGCACAGCATACAAACCATACTTACAGGTGTATGAAACTCTAGAATTTCCCAAATCTGTTAAAAACTGTGGAAAAAAATTGAGATAATTAACTATAAAATTCGAGTTTTGTCTAAACACGAAGTTTAAAACGTAACAGCCCATTCATTTTTCCATAGATTAAATAAATTCTAGAGTTTCATACACCTGTAAGTATGGTTTGTAAGCTGTGAAAATGCATCGAAGAATCTCTCTTACTTATGAACAAAAGTGTACCTATAGCAACAAATGCAGCCAACAGTAAGTGAAAAAAAATCATGAAATTTCACATTTAAAAAATATTATTTTTTCGTGTTTTTGAACTTCCACTGCTATGACTGTGAATTCTGAATCCTTCCTGGTCATGCTCACTAAGTTTCATGAATTTATTCGTAAAAGTATAGACAGTGCAAATTAAAATTTTGTGTGGTGTCTCTCCTTCTCGAAGTCGGCCCGTTTGACGTCCTACCTCCCTTAAGGAATTGTCCACGTTTAGCAAAAAAATGGCTCAAATGGCTCTGAGCACTATGGGACTTATCATCTGAGGTCATCAGTCCCCTAGAACTTAGAACTACTTAAACCTACTAACCTAAGGACAGCACACACATCCATGCCCGAGGCAGGATTCGAATCAGCGACCGTAGCAGCCGCACGGTTCCGGACTGAAGCGCCTAGAACCGCTCGGCCACCGCGACCGGCTTGTGGCGTTCAGACAGGACCAAAAAACATCGTAGATCATGCAGAAAGAAAGGAAGGATGTATGATACACGTTTCATTAACTTACAGAAAAACGTCATGGCTGAACTAGACAACATGAAGTGACAGACGCTTTAGGACAGACGACAGCTTCGCCTGATAGATTAGTTTCGAAATTGGGAATATTAGTATTAGGTAAGAAATCAAGGAACATCAAACAGCCTCTTTCATACTGCTTCCGTAAGAACAACGAAAATGAGATACGACAACGTGCATACGGCCACGTTTAGCAGATTAGCAACAACTTTTGAGGCATATTTGCATTCAGGAAGATATTCAAGATCCTTACCTGATTCGTACATGTCCACATCATCATCGAATTAGTACAACTCATTCCTGAAAAGCATTTTGCAGGTACTAACACCGCACACGTTATTATTAGTGGCAGACGTGCACTTGGCACTTACCGCTATTTATCCTGTCAAAGTTGTAATTATTTATAATCTGAAATTAGAGGCGGAGCTTCCATTTCTAGGTTTGTCGGGAAACTACCAACTAATATGAATAAAGCACATCAAGTACCATGTTTTACATGCAATAACTCTGTTTCTCACCGGCTGTCTTGAAATGTCTATGTGATCTGTCTATGAATCTCCTGTATCGCTCATACCAATGATTCGACTTTTCTCGAAGTCCAAAAGATGGCAATAACCTTCACGTGCCCGCATTCTGAGTACTTTGAGTAGCGATCGCAAACTGAAAACTCAGTACCCATCTTGTACTCAAACAACTTTTTATCAGTCGCAAGCTTTCTCTATACTTTAAATGTGGTGAGTAATCCCTCCCTTTCCGCCTATGTACGAATTAGTATGTCAAAGAAACCTCAAAAATATATAAGAATTATGATAAATAACAAGGGTAGTTGTCATTTATATCACAACTGAACCTCATACCTTGACTAAAATTTTCTTTCACCTTAACAGAGCCCTGAAAATACTGTGAGGACCGCAGGGTGCTGATACTGGCGTATGGCCAAGGGCTGAGGCGGCTTTTAATTTACATCACCTGTTCTCCGCACCGCAACGGTACAAATTATTCATTATATTAACATCCACATTCAGTTTGGCGGAGACGTCTTCCAGCAACTGGTCGGACTGGAAGCACAAGATTGCTGTTAATGTTCAGATACATCAACTTGCAGTGACGGAGGAATCTTGTACTACACAATCCTCGGGTCGTTGCTATTCGCAGTGACTATGAGCAGCCACGCACCGTGGTGTACGTTTTGACGTCCTTGACGGGAGAAAGACGAAACAAGTTTCGTAACGGTTTTCTTGTTGGTTGATTAAGACGGTCGGTGGTAACGGATGCGCAAGTCACTGCTCAGAGCCGCCAGCGGAAATTTGTGGTGAATATCGCGTGACGTAAAGTGGCCAGAAATTGAAACTGAAGTTGACAAGATGAATGCGACTGTAATAGCACTGTAGAGAAGGCTAGCAAGTAATTTTTAATACCCGTTATACTGTGTAATTACGGTTTCTCAATTGTCTCCTGGACAAATTAGACAGTTATTCGATTGTGCGAATGACAGCACAGTACGGATGGAGGCTGTAAAAAGCTCTGGTGACGTTTGTTCTTAATAACTAAGGAAGGTATAAGGTCAGTAGTTGGTACAGAAAGTGAAAGACTCACAATGATTTTCAGTGTGTTGCAAAACGGAAGCCCTTAAGAGCAGCACGTTAGAATATTGTGCAAGCATCAAGATATCGTGTAATAGTGGGTGAAGATGAAAGGAATGGTAAAGTATCGATACATCTTCGGGTTTGTCAAGGTCGCTTGAGAGTGTTATACAGGGCGGGTAAAACAGAAACTACACGAAAATTATTTCTTATAATCCAAGACAGGCAACCCGATTTACAGAACCTGTCCAACTGCCTATCTTAAGATGTATGATATATTTCCCGGGTAAGTTTTATTTTGTTTACCTTGCAGAAGAGCTGAAGGAATTGATTTAACAGGCTTTCGTTTGAATATTCCAATCAAGTGAAGTAATTTTGTAGTGGAACCATGAGAACATGAAACAGTAAAATGACAATTCGGTAGCCAGCAGCAAACAGTACAGAAGACAACCGAAGGAATTTTAGTACGTGGAAAAGAAAGAAAAATTGTAAATAAAAAACAGAACTGTGTAATCGTTAACGAAACGAAAAAATCAAACAAGGTTCAAATGGTTCAAATGGCTCTGAGCACTATGGGACTTAACATCTGAGGTCATCAGTCCCCTAGAACGTAGAACTGCTTAAATCTAACTAACCTGAGTACATCACACACACATCCATGCCCGAGGCAGGAATCGAACCCGCGACCTTAGCAGTCGCGCGGTTCAGGACTGAAGCGCCTAGAGCTGCTCGGCCACCGCGGCCGACTGAAACAAGGAACGTAAAAAGAACATAGAAAGAGTATGTGTAGACAAGGAAAAGAAAGTTTGTATGAATATTGTGAAAGATTTATACGGTGTATACAGCCAGATAACACCTGACTGGTTCTCGAAGATGAAGAGCAACGGAATGAAAACACCAAGGTCCTAAGGTACTGAAATTGAAACTGGAGTAAACAGTTTACGGGCTCCAGAAATAAAAGCATTTGGCTGTGACAGAGTACCAGCTGAGGCTCTAAAAGCCTTAGATCCAAATTCTGTAGCCGGACTGACTGTAGAAGTAAACAGAATTTATGACACAAAAATTTTGCCCCGTGAGCTAACACAACTGTAATACTTCTATCTATAAAGCGCAACGCAAAGGAATGCTAAGACTACAGGCCAGTCATATTACAAAGTGTGTAATGAGCGTCATCGTAAATACGATTGAAAAGAAAATTGAGGAAATTACTGGGAAACATCAGTTCTAGTTCAGAAACGGCAAAAGAACAGGAGATGCTAAGGGTTTTCTGATGATTGAAGCAATAGCGATGAGAAAGATCAGAAGATATAAGTTTGTTTTGCCGACTGGAAGAAGGCATTAGATAGAGTCAAATGGAGTATACTGTAGAGAATTTTAGTAGATGTTGTAGTAAACTAGAAAGACAAAAGTTAATAAAGTAGAACTATATACAAAGAAGAATGTGATAGGGTAAGAAATCAGGAGACGGGGTAAGGGAGCTGGAGAAAGGGTGTAAGGCAAGTATTCTTACGTTAAAAAAAGAAGTTCGACATATATCGAGAAAATCTAATGCGTAAGGCCACTGAGGAAGCAAGAGGCATTAGGACCGAAGGGAAAAGCATAAAGACTACATAATACAAGGATGCTCAAACAGTGTAGGGGGAATCAGAGGCTAGAACAGATGTTGAAGGGTATTGTGAGAAAGTCAAAGAGACTGAAATGGAGATGACTACTCGAAAGACAAAAGTGATGAAAACAAGCAAGAAGGAAGAGCCAGTTATTGTTAGGAAATAAAAGATAGAATAAGTAAAATGCTTTCTATACGTACTTGGAAAGTTTAATGACACGGAAGATGTACAGAAGAGTATCAATAGGAAAGAGAGCATTCGAAAAGGTAAAGCTCCTACTGTCCTCAAGTTCACAGAAAATAGAAAACCTTGAACATCTGGAGATAGAACATTAATATTCACAGAACATGTACATTAGTATATTCTGCAGAAATGATTGGCGTTTCAGCATGTGTTCTAGCGCCTAATAGGTACAGCATCCGCCATGGGCCCTGATAACTTCATCTATGCGTGGTGGCATCGACGTGTTTAGGCGCGAATGGCGTCCTGTGGTATAGCCATCTAAGCTGCATTCACCTGGTTGCAAAATTCATCCGTGGTGATCGGCGTTGGGTCACAGCGTTGCACCCGTTGTTTGACCAAATCTCACACACTTTCGATTGGTGACAAGTTCAGTGATATGGCGAACCAGGGCAAAATACTGATATCCTGCAGTAAAAAGAAGGTTTGTGTTCATGCAGCAACATGTGGTCGTAGATTGTCTTGCTGAAAAATAGCTTCTGGGATGCTACGGGTCGTAGGACGTCATTCACATTGGTCACGCTGGTCACAGTGCCGTGTGATTTGTGGTGTGCCCAACAATACCCCACACATTGTCTCGAGTTCGTGTGCTGTATGTCTTGTGCATAAGCAGACACTGTGATGTCGCTCCCCCTGACAGCGACTAACCAAAATGAGGCCACCGTTTTCAAACAAACAGAATCTGAATTCGTCCGAAAGCACATTCTGATGCCATTCCTACTCACAGTGACCTCGTTCCAAACACCATTGCCGTCTAGCAAGTTTCTGCATAACTGCAGTTATTCCAGCGTCGAGGGTCGGAGCAACTTGCTCCGCGGAGTACACCCACCGTTCTGGAGTCTGAAGATGGTTCTTAAGTAGAATCGAAACCGGTCACTCCAATAAAAATTAAAAGTTGCGATCAAGACTGTTTTTAATCTTCAAATTTTAATTTTTAGGATCGCTGATAATGTTTTAAAAAAAACTAAAGAATGAGGTGAAGCTGAAACCGGAAAGGAATGTATAGGGGATCAATAAAAAGTGAGCAGACTTTCGACAATATTGTAGAAAAAGAAGAGGAAATAGTTGACGATGCGATGGGATATATGGTACAACGAGAAGAATTTGACAGAGCACTGAGATACCTGATTGAAAAAAAAAACCTGGAGTTAACATTTCTCTACAATTATTGAGATCCTATACATGACAAAACTGCTGTACAATGCGTATCTATAAATAAGGTAGGGGAAACATTTTAAGGAATCGAGAAGTATGTATAATTCCAGTTCCAAAGAAGGCAGGTGCTGACAGGCATGATTACTATCGAACCATCACTTTCATAGTTCACACTTACAAAATATTTCGACGAATCATTTACAGACGTCCCCTTTGATCATTTATACAAGACTGTGCTTAAACTGACATAAAATATTTTTAGCGCAACGCAATCTGACTTTCAAGAATCCCTACAAAAGAATGGTCCTGACTAACATTAAACTATACCTTTCACAAATCACTTACCTCACAAAAATCTTCGCTTCTCAAGCTACTGCAATACAGCGAGTGCCACTACTGCCAGCTAAATAAAAGATTCAAACTACGGAAGGCACTAACTACTGATAGGGATAGTTAGCAAATGAAAGATATTAATAGAGAACAAACAATGTATTTACCTTGATATCATCATATATAAATATAGCAGTTCATGACAAATTTCAAAACTCCGCCATCTCTCTCCCCACATCCACCACTGCTGGCGGCTCACCTCCAACTGCGCAACGCTACGCGCTGTTCACATCCAGCTGCCGCTGCCCAACACTACAATGGCAGACAACAATGCAAAGTAGCCACAGACTGCACACAGCACAGCCAGTGATTTTCATACAGAGGTGGCGTTACCAATAAAAAAACCTAAACAGCCTACTTACAATACACAAGTGAAATTTGAAGAAGTCGGCCTGGAGGAATATTAGTTCGCGTTCTGAAGGAATGTAGAAACGCGCGAGATGATACTAATCCTTTGTCTTATCTTTGAAAATAGTTTGAAAAATGACAAACTTGTATTTACAGCATTTTAGGGATATTTTGGAAAATGATGGATGTTCTACGCCTTGAAATTTTGTAGGTAGTGAGAAAATTCAGGGACTGATGCGTTATTTACAACTTGTAGAGAGACCAGACTGGAGTCGTAAGCGTTAAAGAACATCAAAGGGAAATAGTAGATAAGAAAGGAGTGAGACAGTATTGTAACCCATCAACGACTTCATTCAAACTGTGCACTGAGCAAGAAACTAAGGCAACCAAAGAAAACTGTAGAATTACACTTCAGGCGGAAGGAATAACGACTTTGAGGTTAACCGATGGCATTGTAATTCTCTCAGACACGCTTAATGGCTTATAGCACTTCTGACTGCGAGCACCAACACAGTGTCGAAAAGAATCACAAGTGGGATTAAAATTCAAAACGAAAAGATATCAATGCGATTTGTTGATGACTTTGCTATGTTCTGTGAAAATGAGAAAGAATATGGTACCTGTTGAATGGAAGGTACAGAATAGGGATGGAAAAGAGAAACTGTTGGCAGCAGAAATAATACTAGCGATAAACTTAACATCAGAACTGTAACCGTGAAACAGACGAAGGTAATCCCTTAAGCTAGGAACGGACTTCAGAAACTAAGTTACACATCATTTTGGTGGGCAAAGTAACTGAATGCAGCTCTGTAGCTCAATGTGACACAGATACATGATTGTTTTTCAACATGGTCAAAAATACTCTGTAAAAAACTGTCGCACGTTCCACCGGAAGGTCAATTCCTCGATGATAGAAATCCGTTCACGGAGCCGTCTGAGGAGTACTGTGTGAACGTTTGCAAATCTGCAGTTACTGCGAACCATTTCGTCGTACACCTGCACATAATCGTCTGTGGTCGATGCCGCAGACCTTCCTTCCCGTTCAGCATCACTCACGTCTTTGAGGCCTTGGACTAATTGTTGGCACAATTTCTCTACGACCGGCCACGACATTGCACTTGGTCCGTATACCGCCAGAATTTCACGTTGAATTTTACAATGAGAGGTCCACAGCGGAGCGATCGATTTCTTGAACCTAGCTGTACAGTGATGTAGGTTAACAGCCCAGGAATCAAACACCGCAGCCATTCGCCCTAGTGGCCCTCGTTTGCGAGTAACTGACAAAAAAAAAAGTGTGACACTCAACAGAATTGAAAATAGGTTCATTGTAGTGTCTTGTTGCGTGGTATACACCTTAAGTGTCGAAGGTTGTGGGCACGCATCTCGTTAGGTATACCAATTTTTATATTTTTAAACCTTTATCGAAATGACTTTGAGCATTATTTTCTTTCACTTAATTGGTTTAAATGTAATTTTTTAATTCTATTCCTTCGTCATTAATTTTAATCATAACATCAACTTCTGCATTTGCTCTCATTGTTCATCTTATCATTCTTTCTCCACTTGAATAATTTCTTCATTTGTTTTTAATTAACTTTATCTATTAATTTAGATACTTTTTTGTTTCATCACCGTGTTCTTTCGTCCATACTATTGCGTTGGTTATATCTATTTCTTTCATTTAAGTTTTCATCTGCGTTATTTTGCTCACAGTGGAATAGGTATTTAGGCTATATTTTAAATGTTTGTATGACGATTACCCTGCAAAAACTTGCAAATCTGGGAACAAAAATATATCATTCACACCATTGCACAAATTTAAAAAGATTATTTTGTTTTTGGTTTTTTAAGTAATAAATCTGTATTTTCAAAGAGTTGAGTATTTCAATAGATAGATATAATTTAATTCATATTTACAAAAATTCCGATTGGAAATAGGAAGATATAAAAAATAGACAAATGAAAAAGTACATACGATGATTAAGATGATGTGACAAAGGAGTAGAAATAACAAAATATATTTAATCCAATTAATTGAATAAAAGTGGTGATCGACGTCATTTCGATAAAGATTTGAAAATAAAAATAAATTAAGGCACCCGACGACAGTCGAACCTACAACCTACCACATGTGAAGCTCCACTGAAAATTGTACGATATAACATTTTAACGCTACTGACGGTCTCACAAAATTCTGATTTTTTTCTCCGTCAGTTACTCGCAAACGAGGGCAACCAAGATAAATGGCTGTAATGTGTGATACCGGAGATTTAACCTACACCACCATACAGACAGTATCAAACCGCTGGGGATGTCTCCGTGTTATAGGTTTTACCTACAACGGTCCACGTACTTCAGCTTCTGAGTACGTTTCCAGCTGCCTACCACATGTGAAGCTCCACTGAAAATTGTGCGATATAACTTTTTAACGCTACAGACGGTCTCACAAAATTCTGACTTTTTTCTCCGTCAGTTACTCGCAAACGAGGGCAACCAAGATAAATGGCTGTAATGTGTGATACCTGAGATTTAACCTACAGCACCATACAGACAGTTTCAAACCGCTGGGGATGTCTCCGTGTTATAGGTTTTACCTACAACGGTCCACGTACTTCAGCTTCAGAGTACGTTTCCAGCTGCCACGTCATTTCACTCACACACTGCGATGCGTCTTATATTCGTGCCGCAGTATAACTGTGCCAGCAGGAAACCTTTCCCTTCGCTGTTATGATTTGTAAATGAAAAACTGCAACGACAAAAAATCTATAATTTTTCAAGTTTATTTTAGTATTTTGGTACGTGTGACCCATGTTTCCGTGGCTCGTTACAGAGTAATAATGATACCATTATTTTATTTTGTTCGTTACACTAACCGACTTTGTTCCTCTGAAGTACCTTCGCAACAGTGAAAAAACACTTGTGATACTGAATTAACAAAACATGATGAACGGAACGCTAAGCAAAGGGATGGGGAAAACTAATATTGGTTCAAATGGTTCAAATGGCTATAATCACTATGAGACTTAACATCTGAGGTCATCAGTCCCCTAGACTTAGAACTACTTAAACCTAACTAACCTAAGGACATCACAAACATCCATGCCCGAGGCAGGATTCGAACCTGCGACCGTAGCAGTAGTGCGATTCCGGACAGAAGCGCCTAGGACAAACACATTACTTAAGAATTGGTACAGCGTTGCTGTGACAGTAATGTACACGTTATCACGTGGCGTATCCTATTGGGTTACAGGCGTGTACTTGCAACGTATGAAACTTGCACCGTCTAGTATGCACGCTGGTTTCTCGTTATTGCCACAGGACATTAGTTGTATTACAGAACGGCACAATCAGCAGTCTGAAAGTATTTGACGAAGTAATGTGTCAGTGAAGTAGAATGCTTCATTTGCTTTAAGAGATTGACAACGGGAGGAACCAAAAGACACTTGCCGCATCGTATAACGAGAAAAAACAAAAGTTAACACTTCGTTCATAGTTTGCAATAAAAATAGAAAGTAGATGATCTGTTGCCTCTGGCCGGCCGGGGTGGCCGAGCGGTTCTAGGCGCTACAGTCTGGAACCTCGCGACCGCTACGGTCGCCGGTTCGAATCCTGCCTCGGGCATGGATGTGTGTGATGTCCTTAGGTTAGTTAGGTTTAAGTAGTTCTTAGTTCTAGGGGACTGATGACCTCAGAAGTTAAGTCCCATAGTGCTCAGAGGCATTTGAACCATTTTTTTATTGCTTCTGTTTGGATAATAAGCCTTTATCTGACTGTAGCTCTCGAAAACGTACAAATTAACATGAAATATACATCTTAACCTTAGCTTTCAGCCTCTGTCACAAACTATTCGTAATTCCTAAATGGTCAAATATTCCTCAAGTACAACATGAGTTCTGAGCGGAGTCTTAAAAATTTAGAATCGATAGGACAGCACTGGAGATTTTTTTAGTGTTCAGCTTCTTCTCACTTTTCAACAAAAGCAGCGAACGGTGGGCGGACAAAGTATTTTGTTATGTGCCTATTTACTTTAGTGTTCTGGTACTATTTTTTCTGAAACTTCAGGAGTGAAAATTTTTAGTCTTTGTTCCATTTCTAGGTTTATCATAGGAAATGATAGGAATAAAAAACAGAAGTCCGTTATTTCAGAAAACTGTTATTTTGATCGGTTTTAGCATTCAGGTTAAACCGACGTTGAAAAAACCGGTTTAACCGAAAACCAGGTGTTTCAACGATCACCGCCATCGCTAGCTCAGCATTTCGTCGATGTGCCGCCCCTCCACTGCATTCAGCGAACCCTCACGCGAGCTGTGTATCAATCAACTATCTATAAGCAAACTTATCCGTACCGCTGGGTACCACTGTTAAAGGGGGAGAAAACCCCTAACAGAACTGAGCAGTACCGAATGCAAACTTGGGCGAAAAGATAAGTGAACCTTAGCGTTGTCCACAGTAAGTACGATGTGTGAATGAAACAAGATTTCTTCCAAACTACCTGTAGACACACAGTGCATAACATCGACATTTGTATTGTCGTGCAGATATTTTTCGTTCAATAGAGATACAAAATAAATTATATAAAACAAATCAAATGCAATAATTGTATAATGAGCTACCGGGACCCAAGAGTATCTTACACCAATATACTCATAAAAATATTTACGAACAATCTCCTGCAATTTTTCGGTCGAGCTCGTTCACCTAGTCCTTTAGTTTCTTTGTTACTACTTCGACACTTAAGTTCAATAACAGTGGTGATAAATTGCGGTTATACATTAAACGTTCCCAAACACCGTTCCATAGACTCCAAATCCTTTCAGGGCTCTCCGGAAATTTCAGTAGTAAACCTCTCCGTGATGCTCAAAATCCCTCCTCTACCGTCTGCCACTGGAGTTTTTTCAGCATCTTGTTAACGCTCTTGCGTCGACTAAGCGAACCCGTGGCGAAACACCCATGTTCGATTTTCTGTATCTCTTCTATCAGTCCTACCCATTTTGATGAACAATACTCAATAATTGGTCGAACAATCGCCTTGTAAGCCATTTCCTTCGTTGACGCGTTACATTTCCTTAGGATTCATCCTGGCAACCTCAGTCATACGCTTTTGTTATGTTTAGTTTATATGGTCATTCCACGTAATATCTTCCTGGACAGTTACTCCTAGATGCTTTACAATAGATAACATTTACAGAAATTTGTCACCAACAGTGCAGTTGTACAGTAGTGAATTTCTTTCCTAGGTATACACAGTACTTTACATTTATGTACCTGCAGGCTCAACTGCCGTAGTCTACAGTAATTATCAACCTTCTACTAGTCATTCTGCATGTTGATATTGTTTTCTGAGATTGCTAGTTTCTTATAGACGCTTGTTATAGACAACTACATCATCTGAGAACAGTCTTAAAGAGCTTCCGACGCTTTTTACTAGATCTTTTATGAATAATATAAACAGTAACGGTTCCACCACAACTCCCTGGTGTACTTTTACATCTGTCGATTTTGTTCTGTTTAAAGCGAAGTGCTGAGTTCCTTCTTCATGGAAATCTAGAATCTGGCTCGAAAATCAGCGAGCTCGTATTTTTTTCCCTCACTAAACGGCAGTGTGGGATGGTGTCAGATGCCTTACTGACGTCAAAAAAACACGGCATCAACGCGAGCAAAGATGTCTACAGCGCTATAAATCTCATGGGGGGAACAGAGAGAACTGAATTTCGCAAGATCTTTGTTTGCAAAATCCATCTTGATTTTAGTATTAGTTTCCAAAAACGACATAAATATGAGCGCAAAACATGTTCCATAATTGTACAACAGATTTACGTCAACGATAAAGGTGTAATATAACTCTATGCATCATATCCATGGAGAAGAAATAAAAACTATGAGGTTCACCGATGACATTGTAATTCTGTCAGAGACAGCAAAGGACTTGGAAGAGCAGCTGAACGGAATGGACAGGGTCTTGAAAGGAGGATTTAATATGAACATCAACGGAAGCAAAACGAGAATAATGGAATGTAGTCGAGTTAGATCGGGTGATGGTGCAGGAATTAGTTTAGGAAATGAGACGCTTAAAGTAATAAATGAGTTTTACTATTTGGGGAGCAAAATAACCGATAATGGTCGAAGTAGAGAGGATATAAAATATAGATTGGCAATGGCTAGGAAAGGGTTTCTGATGAAGAGAAATTTGTTCGAGTATAGATTTAAGTGTCAGGAAGTCGTTTCTGAAAGTATTTGTATGGAGTGTAGCCATGTATGGAAGTAAACGTAAACGATAAATAGTTTAGACAAGAAGAGAATAGAAGCTTTCGAGATGTGGTACTTCAGAAGAATGCTGAAGGTGAGATGGGTAGATCAGATAAATAATGAGGAGGTATTGAATAGAATTAGGGAGAAGATAAATTTGTATCACAACTTGTCTAGAAGAAGGGATCGCATGGTAGGACATATTCTGAAGCATCAAGGGATCACAAATTTAGTATTGGAGGGCAGCGTGGACGGTAAAAATCGTAGAGGGAGACCAAGAGATGAATACACTAAACAGATTCAGAAGGATGTAGGTTGCAGTAGCTAATGGGAGATGAAGAACCTTGCACAGGATAGAGTAACATGGAGAGCTAGTCATCCGGGGTGGCCGAGCGGTTCTAGGCGCTACAGTCTGGGACCGCGCGACAGCTACGGTCGCAGGTTCGAATCCTGCCTCAGGCATGGATGTGGGTGATGTCCCTAGGTTAGTTAGGTTTAAGTAGTTCTAAGTTCTAGGGGACTGAAGACCTCGGAAGTTAAATCCCATAGTGCTGAGAGCCATTTGAACCATGGAGAGCTGCATCAAACCAGTCTCTGGACTGAAGACCACAACAACAGCAACATACACATTTTATGTAACACCAAAGCCTATTACGGGTTTTACTCAGATTGTTTTAAAAAATTCTACTTTCAAAGCCACTGAACGCTTCCCTCATTCCTCTCTTCAAGACTATTTTTGGTTCGTTCAGCTTTTGCTTGCCAGCTATGTTTTCTTTCCCTGTACATCATTACACTAAGAATTCTGTAAATTTTGTTTCGTTTTACATACCTCCACGGGGTCACCTAGAGACGTGTATTCTATCAATTTCACAAACGTTTCCGCGTTTCTTTTCTAACAAATTCTCAGTCCAAAACCAGCCGCAACTCTAGGCTGTACCCGACAGCGGTGTCGAAACTATACACTTTCCACTCCTAGGTTACGAATGAGTGTATGACATAACGGTAGGCAAATGAGCGAGTCACTCCTCCCCGGCGAAACCGCTAATAGGAGAGATTCGTCTGCCCAGCCGTGTCGCCTCGCCGGGCCACTCCGTCCCGAGGTTGGACCTTGTCCGCGCTGGCCTTGAAACTCGCGAGCCCGCGCGGCTCTGGTGGGGTCATCACGAGCCGACTCTGAGCGCATCTCCTGACCCAATGGCCCCTTTCACTGCGAACCACGGGCTGGACAAGCTAAAGGTTACCGCCGTTGCCGCAGGCGGGATTCCTCGCTGCAAAAGGTACGCTACGTGTTGCCCGCCGAGACCGCACAGGTGGTGGGGGGGAGGCCGGCTCCAGAGCACGCAAGCGGGCGCCGGCTGTTGGGGGAGAGGGGTGGGGATGGGCTGAGTGTCGCGCGCGTCGTTTGAAGATGAGTCGTCCGGGCCGTTGAGGGGGGGGGGGGGGGGTAGATGCGTCTGCTGGCCAGGCCGGTGTACCCCTATATAAGACTGCCGAAAGCTTTTGCGAGCCACAGGACCTCAGCAGTTCCAGCAGTCCACAGCCAGTCAGCGAGCACCACCACCACCAACACCAACCATGAAGACTGTAAGTGTGCGCTTCATCGGCTCCACATTTCTTGCACACACCGATTTCTAGCACATTTTAGACTTGTAACGATAGACTCTGTTCATCTTATCAAGCTCCCACGACTTACGTTACTCCCATCATTTTATATCTGGGTGCATACTCTGCAAAACAATTAGAACTGTATTGCAGATGACACTTACCATTGTACCACATGTTAGGGTTTCTTCCAGTTTCAACTGCGAACTGAGCAAGGGAAGAATGACTGCTCAAATATTTTTGTGAACTCTATTCTTAAGCTAGACTCCTCCACAGTGACTCCTATGCGTTCAGTCACACACATAACTTTTAACGGAGATGGGTCAGCATTGTGCCTTAGTTTGCAATCGTATACTTCGTCCTTAAATACAAATTATATCGAATTTCCATTGATTATAACTTATTACGTGTAGATTTAAGGGTGTTCAAAATATTTCCAGAACAACAGAGACCTGGAGAGTTTTTCTACAAGGACAAGTTTTCGAAAAACTTCTGATACAACTTGTTCTCCTATTCGAGAGAAGTCCGAAACCAGCTGTTCTGATTCTGATTTACTGTGGTTCTATTGCATTTTATCAGGCCGACTGGGTTAATTGGGCAGCCTTTCAAGAGGGCATCATCCCTAAGTCTAAACAGTTGATTATCCACGTGGAACTTGGTGGACCTAGATACCGTCTATGGCTGTTCAGAGCTATTAAGAAGCTACAGTCATTCGAATATAGCAGGTTACAGCATTCAGTAGCCGGCCGATTCTAGTACACGCTGAAAGCCTTAGCGATTTTCTATGGAGATCATCTATCTGTTGCATCATAAAATGAGATCAGAGGGTCCTGAGTCACCAAATCTTCTAGGATTGTATTGTAACAAAAGATCAACTGATCTATCATCCACATCACATACATTCCATTCTCAGCTAAGCTAGAAGCCCTCAGCGTAAAGGTTTCTATTGTTACTACGATATACAGTTCACATTCAGAACTGTCTCCACCCTTTTCTATTAGAGAAACTGCTTCGTCTTTTACTAGCAAGTTATGGAGAAGACGTTAAAATTTAAATTCTTTCAGTATCTTTTTATTTCTTTACATGAATCAGGGAACATTTTGGCATAAGTAACGTTGCTGATGTCATGCACTTTGCATTGCAACACATATTGAATTTATAGCTCATTATGCTGACACTCTAGACGCAGCGTGAATATATCACTTTTGAAGCTGCTTACCTGTAGTTCCGTTTGACACAAGTTAACTCCCATTGCGTTAAAGCATTTCCTTACGAACTAACCATAGGCTGAGAATAATAGTTTATTGTTATTATTTTCATATAGGGAACAAGTCGACAATTGTACATACAGTTCCAGTGATGGTAAAGACATGGATTCGGGCCCCAGACGAAGGTTTAATAGGCCACTAGCTATTATTTTTCAGGGAGGTAACGAAAGCCTGGTATTAGAAATACACAGAGCTGTTCCCTACACCATAGGGAACTTGTTCAGTGGAGAAATCTGAAAGAATGCAAATACTATGAATCGGCATATAGGCTCTAAATCTCTTCTTCCGGTATGATTCGAAGTACATAACAAACACTACGATATTCTCAGTAAATCGGAAGGTCATTGGAGGTTTAGTCTTCTAGGCGCTCAGTCCTCAACATGGTCCTCTTCAGTTTCTTCTTACGAATCGACGTTTCGATCGCTCTGCTGGGATCTTCTTCAGAGGCTTCTGCTGTTCCTTGTAAGCCGTTCTACTTTTCAGCTATTCAGTTGCTCAGCTGTTCAGTTGACTGGAACACTTACCAATCCTGAAGGTGTTGCTAGTATAGGGTTCGAAACGCCGATTTGCGTAAGAAAAAATTTATGAGTAACGTGACATTGCCTAACAGACTGGGTGATTTTATCTTCAGCTTGATATTATGGTCGAGGAGACGCAGTTCAAGTGACAGGCCAATGCTATTATGCTTTTCGTTCCCCATAGCCAAATATCGAGCTGCAACGCAGCGTTTAAAGTGCGAGCGAGACGAGGTCCAGGTTAAGACGTAAATGCCTGCTATCTCCTACACTGGTGCCGCTAATGAATGCGCCGCACGCCGGGGACGGAACCAGGCATGAATGCGGAAGCTGCCCTGGCTCGCCGCTGGTTGGCACCGCTTCTCGCTGTCTCGAGGACACGTGACGACACGAACCTACTTGAGAGACTGGCGAAGCGCCCGCTGGCGACAGCAACGATAACTGCCGCACTAACTGTGAGACAATCCGCCCCCAGCATGTTAGCACCTGGCAGATCTTACAAGGTCCCGAGAGTCTGCCGCATGTCCTCGAAACTGCATCTGTTGTATTGGTAGTGCGGCAGCTTTTATACGTGACTGAAGCGGTTACTTGCCAGTCACTGTTATCTTCAGCATTTCGTTGAATGTGAATGGAAAACATTTGTCCATTTGAAACATACTTCAGTTGTCTAATTCTGGTGTACTGCTAGACTTACTAACTGTTCTCCTTGTTCATGTTGTGATACGTTACCAGAGAGTGAAATTCGCGAAGTGTGAAAGCCTTCCGTTTGGTTCCTGCCAAATATTTCATCCAGTTTATCGTTCGAGCTATGGCTACGCCTTCGGCAGGAGATAACTTAAGCGGACGAGGCCATCGCCTGACATCACTTAAAACGAATACTGTAGCTCAATTTGTAGTTCACATGGTACCAGAAGAAATCAGCATACGTATATGCCACGAATAGAAATTAACAGAAGGGATTTGTGGTGTATAACTGCAAAATAAAGTACAGAAACAACGGAAATAAATGTAGTAGAAAGTACTTAATGAAAAATCTGTTTCGAGTACACAGAGAAAGGGGCATTTACGGAAGGGACAAATACACCTTTCCGTAATCGGACATCACCGGTGACTATTCTCATACACAGAACCGTAAACAATCCCTTCTGAAGCTTAAGAGGATACATTTACCAGTGTGCATAGCATTAACTGCGGACGGGCGTCAGGAGATAACATAGAACAAAAGGTTTAAAAAGCGCGTTTCAGTGAAGTATTGTCCGTCCCCGGTAGCTGAGTGGTCAGCGCGGCAAAATGTCAATCCTAAGGGCCCGGGTCCGATTCCCGGCTGGGTCGGAGATTTTCTACGCTCAGGAACTGGGTGTTGTGTTGTCCTAATCATCATCATTTCATCCCCATCGACGAGCAAGTCGCCGAAGTGGCGTCAAATCGAAAGACCTGCACCCGGCGAACGGTCTACCCGACGGGAGGCTCTAGTCACACGAAATTATTATGGTGAAGTATTTCCTTCATTCGCACATAACGTAACTGCGAGGCGTTGATGGTTTGTGGTGGCATCGTTTCTGCTTAGGAACAGATACAACGTCACGACGCGGCTGGGACATTGATGCTTTTTACGTCCATTATCGCACATTATTAGCGTTCCTAAAAATTTTTGATACACACCCCTGACATAAATAAAAATCATTCGGTTACTGGTAATTACCAGAGGGTGTTATTACTTTTCCTTCCATAATATAAAAAGAAAATCACATGACAAACTATGAAGGATTGTATCGTACTGAAATATTATTACGAAACGAGGTTGAGAATCCTGTCTGACCAATGTGCAAATTCACTGATTCTCATCTAAGGGTATCTAGCAAGGTTCCTCAAAAACTACAACGACCGATTCCTTCAACTGTTGTCTCCGACAAAATGCTCGTCGAAGAACCGCATCCCACTAGCCTGACAACAGCACCTGCTTATAGTGCTTATAGTTCTAACTCTTGATCAACTGTTTGTGTTAGGGAAAGGTAACTAGCTAAAATATCCCTTCACGTCTATCAATAAACGTTCATGCCTCCATAAAGTAATATACATAGTATAAGGTAAGACAGTTTTCGATATTCCAGCTGTTCTAAAATTTAAGCAAGTTTTCGGTAGACATAAATTGTAATATTATATGCATCTGATCGAATAGGTGAGCCCTCCAATTCTCTCTCCCTCTCTTTATGTGTCTTTCTCTTCCATTTATTACGCGACTATTCAGCCAGCCCATCGATATTCACATTTCAGCAGTGCTGACTGTAACTGTCGGACAATCAGATGTGCGCTTGCATGTACGCAAAATGCGTTTAAATTTCACGCTCGTAGTGATCTCCAGTTAACAAGGTATAGTGGCTACCGCAGGACTGCAGTCCAACATACGCCATTTCGCCCACTCAAGATACAGCTTTTTGTCACTCGTGCCGGTAATTAACTCCACGGCATTTGGATGTTTCAGGTTCTGATTCTCGCAGCCCTGGTGGCCATCTGCGCAGCTAGGCCCCAGCAGGCCGACCCGAGGACGGCAGTCATCGAGGAGCTGACCAGCGACAACATTGGTGTTGGACCCTGGAGCTGGGGGTGAGTAGTTTTCTCGATCCATATCCAGAACTAACCGACAGGTGGTCCAGTCAGCTGTGACGGCAGCAGCTAGTGTACCTGCAGTGTAAATCGGCCAGCAGGCACGGACACAAGGAAAATGTTACGTTTCCGTGTGCTGGATGTAGGAGAGAACTGTGGTCTAATCGCACCTACCGCTTTAGGGTTTTCTGTGGAGAAAATTCTGAAAGATGGTCCAGTCAGCCAGTATAGACTTTGTATAAATACAGACTATATTGATACGTGGTTCGTAGAGATGCCGTAAATGGAAAGACTTCTATCAATACCCATAAACGACACCCTACTGACTGCAGGTAGCAATTTCTGGTCCAAAGACATTCTTCGTTAGTCAGTCACTACTGGCATTACTCGGATTCTTCCCCAATGTTTTCTCATCTGTGACAACACCTGGTGTCTTAATTTACACAGCGAGGCACGTACATTTACTAATTTTCGTTTGCCTTGCTCCTATCCAAACAAGTGGCTAAATCCGGCAACTACCTTCACATGCGAGCAGTATTCAGCCACAAGCGAAAGGCATGTTACGAAAGCGTCTTTAATGCCTCTGAAGAGGGCAACGCCGGGTCAGTGGCGCTAACTGCCGTCTGCGAAGACGTTCGGGATACCCGGAGGCAACGCTAATTGGGCAGCGATCGCGACCCTCCTGGGCCAGGCAGCCGAATACTCAGCAACAGCCGGTGCCAAAGCACCTCACCTGCCACTGGTCTTAACAGGGTCACGTCTCTTTATTTCCTGATTTACTGCTGCGTATCATTTCTGTCCATAATATCAGTACGCTGAGAGCCAGAAACGTCTTAGGAATAAAGGAAACAATAAAACAGACTTTAAAAATCGCTTTTCGCCATAGGATTTCTGACTAGTTTCATGCGGATCTCCACAATTTTCTCTCCTACACCAATCCCAATGCTATTTACAGCGAAACTACTGAGAAACTAGAAAAAAAATGTGTTATAGCCAATAGTCGCCATTTTCTTACCGTTGTTGTCACTGTAGATTGAAATACATATTTTAATCGTTGTTCTATCCGACAGAGTGTTGAGAATATCCCCTAAATAAATATGTTTATTTCTTTAGTGGAATTTGTGTGCCCCTAGTATTGTGTCCTAATTATTCCTTCTTCTAGATAGTGTTTTTCAATTATTCCGTTACTCCCCGATTCTGTGGAGAAACATCTCATATATTTTCTAGTAGTGCACATATTTTTCAGGGTCCTTGTGTAGCTTCGCACCTCAAACCCTTTGATTCTGCACTTTTCCCACAGTGTATGATTCGATTCAATGTGTATCTGTTCTCCACAACCGAGTTGGTCGAGCCGAATATCAACCACGGATTTTATGGAGGAACAATCTCTCCATTCACATGAGAAGATTAATGTGAGCTACGAAACATTTCTGGGATACTAACAAGGACTTTCATTTCAGCTCCGTTGTACACTTATGGGCTTAGTCAAAGCATATACAGCCTTTCTTTTATTAAAAAAACAGTGATTGAGAAACGTAGCTGCTGTCGTAGTAGGCGCCAATTCATGAGACCTAATGGTGAAATATTAGAAAACTGAAACTGATCATGAATGATACCGCCTACGAAACACTAGCGCTTGAATTCTGCCCCTGGCTCCGGTTTACAGAGGACACCACTAATGGGTACACCATTATTTCATTCGTTGGAGGATGCAAAACAATTTTTTCAAAAGAGAAGCGTCAGTGTACTTACTAAAATATAAGAACTATCCTTGGGAACAGAATCTAAAAATAACTGGGGTTAGTGCACAAGCGATCAGCGTCTTAGTGTGACCCAATCTTTCCTTGGAGGTAAAACAGTAAAGTGATTGACTGAGGAACTGCTCATTGAATATAAAGACGGTAAGATTTCGACTGGGGAAAAAGGAATGCCACCGTCTGGCATGAAGTTACATCTCGAGACAGATGAAAACACTGTGGTCGATAGCTTTAGCTGGTTTGTTGTTCTGCGGTTGCTTTATGCCCGCATCTGTTTTCATATCGTCATGATAAAATTTGACTACACATTGCTGTCGTGGAAATTTATAATTATTGACTCACCGCCGTATAGAACCATACAAGTTATCTTTCTTCCCATTCTCTATATCTGAGTGAAATGGGAAGAAGCCATAATATATGGCTTTAATCTACTAATTTTACCTTTAGTCGTAGACAAATGTGTCCAATGTTGTAAGAAACGACTGTATTAGGGATACGGAGAAACGGATACATCACCATGATGTTCGCACGCAAAATCGGCTCGATCAATGCTATTGCCAATGAAAAATGCATGAATTACGCTTGAGAGGCTTTGTTGCGCTGTTGTATCAAGCAATACGTAAACACTGGGTGCACGGACAGAAACAGAAAGCACCGGGCTTCTAATGGCCCATTGTTCTTGTGACACCACCCATAACCTGCGGATTAATTGTTTGAAACACAGACCGTCTTGCAAACAGCCAGAGCGGCACTCTTGCACAATGATCAGACTGCCGTATCGCGATGTCAGACGTCGAGTTCGCTTTCAAGAGATCGTTTTTCTATTCTCTTCAGAGTAACCCACAGACGGCCTTACCTAATTTCAGGGTGCAGAGCACCAAACAATAGCCGCTGGGAAGAGATTATGAAAGAACCACGTAGATGGAGATGAAGAACAGGGGGTAGATGATGGCAGCTGCCAATTACGTTTAGTCGACAGCGCCAAGGGAACCACTGATAGTTTGGCACAAGGGAATACTAACAATGAAGTCGCAATGTCCTGTAGTTAGCGTAATATTCTGGCAATCTGGTTAACACTTCTCGCATTACCACACTAAAATAAGATGTTTATTATCCACTAAATCATAGTGGAAGCTTTTTCTTCCAAGGTTTGAGATAGGCGAAAATTTTAATTTTTTTATCTGCAATGAACTTTATTGCAAAGTGATTGTGTTCCTACACTCGAGGGACAAGGTGCGAATATCATCCTAGTCTGGTCGTGCAAAGTTATTTATGGTTTCCTTGTACAACCGTAGACAACTGCTGGAATATTTGTATAAATAAAACCGACTGTAACTTATTACTCCATTCTGACTGATCTAACACTCAATTTCTGATGACAGTGATATCAACAAGATGAACCGTAATCGGCTGAGTCAACTGTATGAACGGATTTTGGTAAAATACTTTTATATCAAAGTCACAGTTACCATTTTTTCACTACAACTGCTTCACCACACAGTCAGCTAATTACAATGATTGTCATCGTTTGCGAATCACGTTCAATTTACAGCCTTCGTCTTGACATTACTGATATCAAGGCATTAAACGTAAACCTGTCACAAAACCGCAAGTTCACGGAGCAGTTAGTGGTTATAACTTCACCTAGCCATGTAGTTATTAGGGGACCTACAGTTAAACGTGGACTCCGAAATACGATGGAACTCGGCATTTATCACGTAACAAACGTTGTAAGATTTGCATGTAGTGATAAATTACAGAAAAAATTACAGTGGCTCATCAAGGATCGAACCGCGGTCCTTTTCATGGGCAATGTGGTAATTTATCATTTATCCACCAACCCGAACTGTAAAATACATGGTGAATGTACGGTGTTATGAAATTTCCTTTCAGATTATTACTGGGTTTGACAGTGCCCTTGGTTTATAACGACGATACGAACCCAACTATCCAGGGATGCTGCACTGTTACGCTCAGGGGTTGAGCTGGCAATCCGTCAGACATTTCTACATGTACACCTACATCCATACTCCGCAAGCCACCTCACGGTGTGTGGTGGAGGGTACCTTGAGTACCTCTATCGGTTCTCCCTTCTATTCCAGTCTCGTGTTGTTCGTGGAAAGAAGGATTGTCGGTATGCTTCTATGTGGGCTCTAATCTCTCTGATTTTATCCTCATGGTCTCTTCGCGAGATATACGTAGGAGGGAGCAATATACTGGTTGACTCTTCGGTGAAGGTGTGTTCTCGAAACTTTAACAAAAGCCCGTACCGAGCTACTGAGCGTCTCTCCTGCAGAGTCTTCCACTGGAGTTTATCTGTCATCTCCGTAACGTTTTCGCGATTACTAAATGATCCTGTAACGAAGCGCGCTGTTCTCCGTTGGATCTACTCTATCTCTTCTATCAACCCTATCTGGTACGGATCCCACACTGCTGAGCAGTATTCAAGCGGTTGGCGAACAAGCGTACTATAACCTACTTCCTTTGTTTTCGGATTGCATTTCCTTAGGATTCTTCCAATGAATCTCAGTCTTGCATCTGCTTTACCAACGATCAACTTTATATGATCATTCCATTTTAAATCACTCCTAATGCGTACTCCCAAATAATTTATGGAATTAACTGCTTCCAGTTGCTGACCTGCTATTTTGTAGCTGAATGATAAGGGATCTATCTTTCTGTGTATTCGCAGCACATTACACTTGTCTACATTGAGATTCAATTGCCATTCCCTGAACCATGCAGTAATGTACAGGATGCTGCATAGTGAATCAAGTTGTAGGCTATGATTCTAACATCAGCTTCCTCCTGCAACAACGAGTCCCGGAAGACATTCAGGAGAACTGTAGATGTCGTCAAGTACGAGTGGGGTACTGGCAGAGTGAAGCTACGGGACGGGCCGTTAAACGTAACTAGGCTGCTCAGTTGGCAAAGCACTACTCCCAAAAGGTAGACAGAATCCAAACCAAATTCGAGACATAACTGAAATCTTAAAAGTATGATGATGTCATACTTCGTCTGAGAGCTGAGGACATTTTACCTAGCTTTTATGCAGCTGTCTGTAATTGGCGACAGAATCAGTAACCACAACACTTGTTTGCTTCAGATACCGCACCAGCAACGGCATCTCGCAGCAGGAACAGGGCACCATCGAGAACCAAGGCTCTGAGGATGAAGCAATCGCCGTTCGAGGCAGCTACTCCTTCATCGGCGCCGACGGCAAGACCTACACCATCACTTACGTCGCCGACAGGAATGGCTTCCAGCCCCAGGGTGACTTCCTGCCCAAGCGCCGATAAGCAACCCTCTACCGCACACCGCCTCTGAACCGCACGAGCTCCGTTTTCGCCGACAGTAGCTATCTCGCCCTCGTAAGCGAAACGCCACCATGAACGATGCTTGTAGACTGTAGCGTCGATTGTCGCGGGGTTTCTCGACACTGAACCGACCAAAACACGCACACACACACACACACACACACACACACACACACGCACACGCACACGCACGCACACAAGCATACACATGTATACAGATATACTTGCAATAGCTGCAGCAAGAGGATGCTGAAAGCATCTGTACTGTAACAGACACTTGCTTTAACTCAAGCACATCACATCAGCAGTCACAACACATCAACTAATTTCTGCGTCGAAACATCGGCGTCGCACGGCCAGTACTCAGACCCACACGGAAGCATTGCCTGGTCGGCTGGAAACGGAGTACATACAACAAAGAGCGGTAGGTGACGAAACTACGAACATCAGGCCCGACGAAACTTAGCTATGGACTTGGGATGCTATTTATTTTCCCAAAAAGTAACCCGTTCACTTTCTTTCTCGCCTACCTTACCCTACCTACACTTTCTTCCAGAGGGAGGAGGATGGGGACATACGAAGAGCGTACAATCAGTATAAAGCGGACTGTGGCTCAGACATGGAAACTTCTCGTTACAGAGACGTATCTACCACTATTACTCTACGTGGCAATTATGTACTGTAAATAAATTCACCGAAGCACGCAACTCGACACACCTGCTCATGATTTTCTATTTTTTGTACTATACCTATCTACTTAGCCTGTTCGGTGTTGTTTGTGTGTAAGGTGAAGTGCATAAATAAAGTACAACTCAAAACATATAAAAGGTTGTCCGTATTATTATTTCTGTCTTTCCTATCGACCTAGTTATTCCTAACGTACATTCCAGCCTCGCTGGTAATAGACATGTCGTTCAGATATCCTTCACTCAAATATTCTCTATGCCTTACGTCATATTTCTGTTATGTCCTGTGAGAACAACAGCAAAGGTGAATGTCTCGTGTCGCTACACAAAAACGACAAGAAAAATAATTTCTACAAATTCAATGTCTTACTTTATATCATTAATGTTACACAAAGTATGATTAATTCAAATTCATGATTAGTACGTGATCTGCTATCACAGTGAAACAATTAAACGAAATTTGTATCAACAACTTTTTACTGGTGTTTGATACTCTGGAAATTCTGAAACATGAACTTAAGGCGTAAAGGACTATTTTGAAATTTTTTGTCATAAATGTACATATACGTACGTTTAACTAATGACAGTAAAATGTAAACTATTGCGAAGACACGTCACCAGACTCGGCAAAAGAAAAATTTGGAAATTCTGAACGGAGTCATAAAACTGAGCGACAAAGAAAACAAAACCGCTTGTCTTAACCAATAAAGTAAGGTAGACTATAGAATAATGTAGAGGATAATAACTCCTAGATATCGCAAAATAAAAATGTAGTGATTTTAAATAGGACCAAGAAAAAGTAACGTTCAAAACATAAATCCTGAATGTCTTAAGAGTCGCCGTGTAATCTTTCGGAATTATTTAATGACGAAACTTGAATTTCATTTTGGAGTTCAAAAGTATGAATCTTAAATAAAAACATTAATTTTTCTCTTATTCCTTTCCCCAGCAAGCTGTTCGTCTAACAACGCAATGACTACTGTTCTACTGATTAAAAATTAATATAAATACTCAGTCATCTGAAGTTGTCTTATGACAGGAATTGAAACCATTTCATTGCTAACCAACATGTCTCACCTCCAGTTTCGACTGATGATTAAGATATGGCTCTTTTGTTAGGGTTCAGTTACAGCATATTAAGTACGTCTTACATGTTCAATCACTAATGCTAATTAAATTAATGCGACTTCAATCTCTTGCACGAAGTATGGCGTACTAAGGTGATGTAACGTTGCCTCGTATTCACCCTGCATAGCAGTTTCCATCTTCACTTTTGTCGCTTCGTATCGGTAATTTAATATCATAAGGATACACTACTTAGTTTGATGAATTACGCAAAGATATACATGCAATCTTTCACATTTGTATAAACTGTCGCAGCCGGAATCTTAGTTTTTGAGCTTCTTCCAAGTTGATCTCTTGGGTTCTAGAGTTTGTTATGTTCTAAGACCAGTCACCCACTAATTACAGTGGGCTTTATCAGGGTGTGTCTCATATTCCGTGGTAAAAGTTACTTGAAGCATGATACGGTCTGCAGCTTGGACGAACTTGAATGAAATTTACAATTTAATTCATATTCCTCACATTGTTTGTTGTTGTGATCTTCAGTCCGAAGACTGGTTTGACGCAGGTCTCCATGCTACTCTATCCTGTGTGAGTCTCTTCAACTCCAAATAGCTACTAAAACCCACATCTTTCGGAACCTGGTTACTCTGTACATCTCCCTCTAAGAGTTTCACTCCACACACTTCCCTCCAAGACTAAACTGGTGAGCCCTTGATTTTCAGAATGAGGCCTATCGTATGTTTCCTTCTTTTAGTCAAGTTGTGTCACAAATTTCTTGTCTTCAAAATTCTGATCATTACCACCTCATTAGTTACGTGATCGACCGATCTAACCTTCAGCATTCTTCTGTAGAACCACATTTCTAAAGCTTCTATTCTGTTTTTCAAAACAGTTATGTTAAAAAACCTTATTCTGTTTCTTTTAGACTGTTTATTGTCCATGTTTTACTTTCGTATATCTCTACACTCCAGACAGGTTCAGAAAAGACTTCCTAACACTTGAATCTATGTTCAGTGTTAACAAATTTCTTTTCTTTAGATATGCTTATCTTGCTCAGCATTTGGACATCTTCAGATATTTTATTGCCTAAATAGCAAAACTCATCTACTACTTTAAGCATCTCGTTTCCTAATCTGATTCCCTTACTACCATCTAATTTTATTCGACTACATTCCATTTTCCATGCTTTGCTTTTGTTGATGTTCATCTTATTTGTCCTTCCAAGACACTGTCCATTCCTTTCAACTACTCTTCCAAGTCCTTTGCGGTCTCTAAGAGACTTACAATGCCACTGGCCAGCCTCAACGTTTTCATTTCTTCTCCCTGACCTTTAATTCCCGCTCCAAATTTTTATTTGGTTTCCATTAATGCTTGTTAAATGTGCATATTAAATAACACCTGCGATAGGCTACAACCCAGTCTTACTCCCTTTTGAACCACTGATTATCTTTCATGTCTTTTGGCTCTAACACAGTACCTGCCCTTCCGTTTATGTTCAAGGTGCAAATAACCTTTCGCTGCCTTTATTTTGTCCATGTTACCTTCAATATTTTGTACAGGCCGATAAATGTTTCAGTTTTTGTTCCAGTTTTTGTTGTTTCCGTTTATGTTATTTCCATTATTATAGTTGCGGTGCCTCTTGTGTGCTAGCTTGCTTTGTATGATATGTTATGATTATTGTTCATAATGGCGTATGTCTGCTGATTTTGGAGCGTGTATTGGTTTGCGGAAGGAAGCTGTTGATTCTGCTGCGCTATGTAACCGACGACGGCCGATTCGCCAGGATTATTTGGCTAGCTGCGCGTTTTGCATGCCACTGACCTAAACATTGTGACAGCTGTTCTGTCGTGCAGAACGTTGATCCTTATATAACATACCAACAGAATCAATCACAACCAGAAAATATTCTGCCTCATTGTGTGGAAAATGCTCTAACTTCTCATAAATGGTAAAAGGCAATCTGGCTTTCAGTGCGCGGAGTATATCATGCGTAGCTACAGATTCATCAAGAAAGTGGCCAAAAGTCTCATAATACAGGCACAGATTTCCATGTTTCGCATTGAAATTGTCTGGTTTCACAATCTGTTCCCTTAGACGTTCTGGTACCGACTGCGACCAAGAAACGTCTTTCAAATTGCTCATATGAGGCGCATCATTATATGCCCAAACAGCTGCGTTACCCTGGGTGTAACCTACAACGTAAGATATTCTATTTCGGTCATCCATGCTCTTGAAAACTTATTTCTAAATGCTTTCAGAAAAATTACAGGATGTACAGTACGTTTTTCTGCGATGCAAGGTTGAAAAATGCCGATGTTTAAACAGACTTTCTTCTTCTTTGGCAGTGTAATGTCGATTGATTTCACTGTAATTACTGTAGTGATAGGCTGGTGAATGGAAAGGAATGTACTGCCCATAAATGTCGCGATTGTAATTAGGTGTCGTGCGTACAGGTGTATATCGTTATTGCTGTGAGGTGTGTGTTATGTACGGAGGATACGTGTCATACACATATCTGTTTTCATTACCAAATCGTGCACTTTGATTATTAGTATTACTCCATCCCGATCGTATGTCATCACTTAGTAGTTTCTGACGTGCTGCGTTGGACTGAGCTGCCTCAGTTATGATACGTTTATTATTTTTAACAAATTCAGCTACGCTGTCACACACAACCGTCGGTAGTTTTTCCTCTATACATTAGTCAAGATATTTATTTTTCTGACCAATTGAGTCATTTTTTTTTATGGTAGCAAAATGGTTGTCAGTGTGTAATACCAGTTTGTCTGTTAGTTGTTTATCCATAGTGTAAAATTTGCCTTCAATTACAGTAATGCGTGTTTTTACTGAGACTTGAAATGACGGATGAGATTTCACTTGAGTGGCAACAGCTTCGCATGTAGCGTTTAAATGTTTGACTTCAGTTTGAATATATTTTACATCTTTTGTGATTTTTTCCTGCTGTAAGTTCAAATCGGAAAATTTTGATTCGAACTCGGACACATGGCTGCTCAGTCTCATACTAATCTCGTCTGCTCTTTCACATAAACCATCATTACAAGTTTTTAGTGCTCTTAATTCAGCATTAATCTCGCTATGTTGCATTTTTAAAACTGTCATGTGTTCATCAATGTCTTTTTTGTTTTCGGTAATGCGCTTTTTGTTTTCAGTCACCTCATTACGTATTGATAACATATGTCTTCCTTGCTTTTAGTGATCTAATTTAGTACTGATGTTGTATGGTTTTTGCTTTCAGTCATTTGTTTGATAATAGTGTCAGACATACTGGCAGCGTTTGTCAACTGAAACTGCTCTGCCTCCGCCACGTCATTTGATATGACGTCACGGACAAGAACGGACTCTGAGCTGGATTTAGCTATTTCGCTAGTGGTCGGCCTATTTATGAAATTTCCATCACTAGGCACGTTAGCTGCTGATTGATAGTTACTATTGGAATCAACTCTGGACTCATTGTCAATGTTTTGTCCAATGTCCAAGTTGGATTCGGTTTGTGTCTGTTGTTTGTCGTGTTCCATTTTTGCTAACATAATATATATTGCAAGAAAAATCTTTAAACTCGTTTGAAAATGAATTCATGAAATTAATTCCGCATGGCAACAATGTTGGCTTAACTGAGCAAGAATTGCAATTAATGGAGAAAAAATTAACGTTCATCGCTGCTTGCCATTTTGTGGAATGGTATGACTGTATTGTTGTAAGAAACTGTATGATAAAAATAATTTTGGATGTGCGATCTTGCGCAAAAATGACTGCTACGGTTATGGAAAATTTTGACAAAGATAGGAAGCGAGCTACAATTACTGAAAGAGCTTGGACTAGCGTGCTAATGTAAAAATATGATGTCTTTCCTTGGATCCAAGTACTCAGTGTAGATTCCAGGATTCAACAACAATTTCAGTGGTTCGTCTTTTTGGTTGGTCTTTACAAATATTCAATGGCAATTTATATTGGATTTTCCTGTCTGGCTTAAGTATATCGAAGAACAAGCAACTAATAATAAGTAATGATAATAGTTAGTGACCAGTTTATACAAACTTTGGACGCCTAAAAATGGCTTTTTGAGTAAGGTCCGTTCCTTGAATGGTTTACCGTGAGTGATCTTTTTAAAAATATCGGACTTCGTAGTTTCAATAATTCCAAAGCTTAAGTTCGTACAGTCCCTTTGATAAAATTTGTAACTCGGAGCCTTTAGCCTTGCCAAGGCACCGTTTAAATGGAATAATAGCTTTCAACATAAATGAAACACAAGATTAAATAATACCACTGTATTCACAAAATATTATACTAAATTAAATTACTTCTGCGTACATCTTCAAATACATCTACATATATACTCCGCTAGTCACCAAGCGGTGGGTGGCGGAGGGCACTATTCGCGCCAAAGTCGTATTTCCGCCCCTTCTGTACCACTCGCGGTTCGCGCGAGGGATAAACGACTGTCTGAACGCCTCAATATGAGCTCTAATTTCCCATATCTTTGAATGGTGATCATTGCTCGATTTGAAAGTTGGTGGTAATAATATATGCTCTACATCCTTGGCGAAGATCGGATTTTGGAATTTAGTGAGCAGCCTCTTTCGTTTAGCGCGTCGTCTATCTGCAAGTGTGTCCCACTTCAAACTTTCTCTGAGATTTGTAACGCTCTGGCGATAGCTAAATGTACCAGTCACGAATCTTGTCGCTCTTCTTTGGACCTTCTCAATCTCTTGAATCAGACCCAACTGGTAAAGGTCCCATACAGACGAACACTACTCTAAGACTGGACGAAATAAAGTATTGTAAGCAATTTAATTAGTTGAAGGACTGCATCGCTTCAGGATTCTACCAATAACCCGCGATGTAGGTTTCGCCTTACCTTTAGACACATTAATTCTGTAGCCTCGTGCATCTATGATTACGGCTAGTGAGACTGCGTCTCATAGAATACTGGTGGTGTGCCAAGTAATTATCTCCAGCGATGGCAGATATGCGTCCTATCAGGACGGCTTCAGAACAAAACGGTGCCGTCTTCTCGGCAAGACAACTGAACTGCGCGATTATTCCAGTGTTTCAGCGGTTGCGCGCCACAATCGATGCAACATCTTATACTAATTAATACTTTACGTAATTCTTTATTTATATTCTGAACTTGTATCTACATTTTTGCTACATATCCTCGTCCATCCTGCAAATATGTCTTTAAGGGTGGTAGAAACAAATTGCAAAGTGGAACAAACAACAGACTTTAACTAAATTCAGCCCTTGAGAGGACTGCGCCACTTCTTACTGTGACCCACTACCGAATAGTTCGGGTAATCTCGCACCTGCTAAATTAATGGACTGCACGGTATACTTGTCCTGCTATCAGATACTGCCTGTTTTTATTTTGGGGTTTTTGGTCACAAACTACATTCACAATTGCCGCGCCTTTCATCTCTATGCAGGGTATTTGCTATGCTTGCCGGTACTTTATCCAACTCGGCGAAGGTCTCCGTTTTATTAGTAAACGGTCTTCTGAACAAATACCTTTTAGAATATTGTATACAGCTTCCGATTTGAGAACGCTAAGGCAAAGTACATCGCACGATTGGCTCTATACGATTTTCAATACGATAAGAATGTTGACATAAACTTACTTTTAATTTCCTCTAGCCGGCTTTTTTTTTTTTTTTTTTTCGGAAGCTGGTCAACGTCACACCGTTATCCGCGGCCTCAGCTAGAACTCTGCTCATTTTACCACAGGTTAATGAGTAAATAATCTGAAATATCACAAAATGTGTAATTTGCTGAACTCCATCCTGATTTTGTAAATGCACGATTAGCTACAAAGGATCTACAATTTCATTACTCTTGTCAATTGACAACATATCAGTTATCAAAATTGGACTAGGTAATTTGTTAAAAATTTTCCACCATCCGTCACAAATCCTACCTGAGGTTCCAAACACCTCAACGCAGTCTGTTCGGTTGAGAAGACAACCATCTTCTTTACCCGCCCAGAGGTATGATGCCAATCCAGTAAACTAGCATCAAGCTCTAACTGAATAATTTACCCTGCAGGTCTTCAATAACAGGGAGTTGTTTAGAATCCGTATTTATTATACTTAAACCCTGAATATCGTTACACACATGGTTCAAATGCGCCTGATTCCTAAAGTCTTGCAAAAATGAAGGCACATTGCCATGAAATAACAGCACTGAAGCACCAAAGAAACTGGTATAGGCATGCTTACTCAAATACAGAGATATGCAAACAGCAAAATACGGCGCTGGGGTCGGCGAGGCCTGTACAAGACAACTAGTGTCTGGTGCACTTGTTACGTCAGTTAAGTCAGTCAGAACGTGGTGTTATAGTTGGTGAACGAGAGAAGGGACACAGCATCTCTTGAGGTAACGATGAAGTGGAGTTTTCCCATACGACCATTTCACCAGTGTACCGCGAACGGCAGGAATCCGGTAAAACCTCAGATCTCCGACATCGCTGCGGCCGAAAAAACATTCTACAAGAAAGGGACCAACGACGACTGAAGAGAGTCGTTCAGCGTGACAGAAGCACAGCTCTTCGGCAAATTGGTGCAGATTTCAATGCTGGGCCACCAGCAAGTACCATCGTGCGAACCATTCAACGAAACATCATCGATATGAGCTTTCGCATGTGACGGCCCACTTGTGTACTCTCAGCAAGAAGTGCGAACTGGCGACCAGGTCGGACGTAGCAAGCACATCGACGCTACGACAGATTCTGACGCCCACGTCTTCGCGACCGCCGGCGCGCGGACGGCAAAGAGAGCGGCCCGCGGAGGGAGGGGATTTTAATCGGCCGCCCGCCCTCAGGAGCCCAGTTCGTCATCGCACCTGACGATGACGACATGTCTGGTCGCCGAAATATTGTGCCCGTTGGACACTATGAACCGGAAGTATACCCGTGAACTGTTCGAACAACAAATACGCCGGGAAAAACTGAAGAATCACATCTTCCATTTGTTTTCCAGTCAGCTTATCGCCAGCACTGCTCTCCTGTCCGTGGATGATTCCACCTTTATAGGCACCTCCAATTAAAAAGAAAAAGAAAAAAAGCAGTGCACTTTGCCGCACTGAATATCTTAACGACCTACAAAATCTCCTTAGGGTTTTTATAGCGCAGTACACCATCAGGACAGTGCTCTGCTTTGATTATAATGACAGAGAGCTTGGATCTTAGTGTGGTATGGTGCTGGGAATTGGTAATTTTCGACTTTTTTCATTTCCACAGAGACCAGATGCAATATGAATAAAAATGATAGTTGAGCTCAAGCAGACGACAGTAAGTTAGTTTTTTGGATTCCCTTAAACATTTCAGAGAAATCTTTTACTTTAACCTATAACAAAGCAAAACCTTTGGGCTTGCTAAATATTAAAAACATCCACCCCAGAGGTAATCGAGGAATGTAACAATTGTCTTGCTTATTTGAAAACTGGTATTACAATGAGCACCATATCCATGACACATTAGATATTTAAAAGCACCCTCGACATAGCAAAATATTGAGATTAGAATAAGTAAAAAAGCGTCAGTAAACCAACATGTGAAAATGTGTGAAATCTTATGGGACTTAACTGCTGTGGTCATCAGTCCCTAAGCTTACACACTACTTAACCTAAATAATCCTAAGGACAAACACACACACCCATGCCCGAGGGAGGACTCTAACCTCCGCCGGGACCAGCCGAAACCAACATGCAGGCGCAATAATTTAGGAGTGCAATAAAGACAAACTGAAACCAAGGGACTAAGACACACACATTAGCTAACGTATGAAAACCCGCCTGAGCTCGGACCATGCCCCTAACGTTTCTCGATTCAGTACAGATTCTACAACATGCACATAGAATCAACGCTAAAATCACACAACATACAATTGACAGATATCACACGGGCCTTTAACCGTTACACAGATAGAGCAGTCAACTGAGCCCTTATCGCCCCATTGTACTCAAAGTATAAAGAGTGAAATATACATAAACAAATAAACTGCAATATGCACATGGGCCTTTTAATTCTGCCTGAGTGATTAGAATAAAGAAACAGAGAGTCCATTTGAGATACAAGTTGATGAAGTTAACTGACAATGAAAGATGTTCATGATACATAAGTCCAAAAAAAAAAAAAAAAAAAGTTACGTCCACCTGTAGTGCATATAAAGGGAAATTTGACAATGAAGAATTTTAAAGATACCTTAACCTACAAGGTAAATGGATCAGTGGTGCATATAAAGCAAATCTTTCTGGGTCAGAGTTAACTGACAATGAAAAATTTTAGAGCTACGTTAACTCAAGAGTAGCGGAGGTAAAAGCAAATATTTCTAGATCAGGTACCCCGAAAGAGAATCAGTTAAAACGCAATATCTCTTAAGGTTATCGGGCAAAATAACGGCCATCAGCATAAGTCTGACCACATTACAACATTGACTCCAAATAAAACACAGTAGTTCTTCACTTTCAACATTTCGTTGGCAGGAGGCAGCAACTTTACTTGAATTCCTTGAAGCATTTATTAATGGTTCTGTAACTGCAACTATTAACAGAACCGTTAATGGGACATTGTATGTCCTATGCCGCCAATGTTAAATTATAGAAATTTGTGACGTATTATTTTGGAAACATTTTAGGAAACCAACTTACAACTTTCCGTAATTACTGAATGCACCTTTCTAGATACAGTGAACTAGAATTATAACTAAAATTTTATTGTGGGACATGTTATTCTTTTTTTTATGATCAAATTTTTTTACAGAATTTTGTAAATAAATGAACATAAGAACAAAACTAGTCAGAATTTTTTAGTTGTTATAGTGCAAAACGTGTTGAATCTTACACTTAGCATGCTGTCAAAATTTCATGTCTCTGCCATCAGGCCGGCCGGAGTAGCCGAGCGGTTCCAGGCGCTACAGTCTGGAACCGCGCGACCGCTACGGTCACAGGTTCGAATCCTGCCTCGGGCATGGATGTGTGTGATGTCTTTAGGTTAGTTGGGTTTAAGTAGTTCTAAGTTCTAGGGGACTGATGACCTCAGACGTTAAGTTCCATAGTGCTCAGAGCCATCTACCATCAGTACTTTTTTAGGAAACGGGTCATTTATTGAAAAAAAATGTAGTTCGGGGATATTGGGGTTTAAAACTTTTTCTTTATTACAAATTCTTATACAGACTTATATTTCTGCGTCTTTGATGCACTAGAATTGCCCTGGCCCGTAGTCTGTGTCTTCTTCAGTGTCACAACAGCCCAGTGCTCGACTCCTCTTTTTCTCTCTTGCTTCCTTTGTCATTTGCTGAGCAGCTAACTCTGCTTCACGTACACGAAGCTTATCCAGTTCCCGCAGTCCTTTAGCTGTATCCTGTCCAAATATAACTCTAACTTCTCCAGAACCTTTAGTCTTTCATAGTTCCCACCATTAAAGATTATTACAGCATCAGACACAGCTAACTTTAGAGTCATGAGGCCAACAAATAAATTTTTAGGCACACGGCACCACACAACATTACTGAAGGACTCATTCGCATTCTGGGTCTTCCCACGTAAAATCTTCTTTAGTAGCTCAGGATTTGCCAAATCTCCGTAAATAGGTTTCTTTGCCTCCATTACTGCCAAAGGACGAGAGTGTTTATGTGTTAATTCATTCAGGGCGCCAGAAAATTCGGCTTGCTTATATATGCACCAAGTGTTTGGTGGAGGTATGACATGGCTTTTGATCCGTTGATATTCGATGAAAGAATGTGCTCCACACAGCTCTTTTCATCTACTCTAAATTGTCACAGTTATCTCTAATGGCCTTCCCATAATATTCTTGTCTTTCATCAATTACTTTGTCCACTAGTCTTCCAGCACATTTTATTGTCTTGCCATCAGACAGTATCAGAAACAAAGGACTGATTGGTTTATTCGTAATGCCAGCTTCAGAGACGTAGCAGTAGGCACAAAACAAAGCAATTTACAGCCTTCTAGACTGTGTAGTTCCCAAGATATGACTGCTCAACTGTGGCAGTTATGCGTAGCTGCGAAATTTGAGAGTCACATGTCAACATTCAAAATATTATTTGAAGGTCTCACAACTGTCTGATTTTAATGTACTAATACCAAAATGTTCAGAAAGTCCAAAGTACATTATGGAGTGGATAACAGAAAATGTAAGATTTCAACGAATTTCACGTACAATGTTCCCTTAATAAACGCTTTAAGAAACACAGGAGTTCTTACGAACTGAAGCAGACACTTTATCGCACACAAAAAATGAATCTAACAATATTTCATGCGTCTGGTCCAGGAGATTTAAGGATGAAAGATTTAAGAATGACGCATGTTGCTACGTCCTCCAACCAAAGCAGAAAGAAACCGGCGTAGTCGACCTTCTACGCACGGCGCGGTACCAGAAAGGCAGAGGGAAGCCATGAATCTTCAATAGACTTGGACATGCTCACCACGTTGCACATCCGCCACCCAAACACTGTAGGCAGAACTGCATGGGTAGCTAGTTCAGGCAGAGATCTAATAGACTTTCTCGTTGACAGTCAAATCCTATCAGCGCCCTAGCGTGAGCTATGCACGCTCTTAAATGGCTTCCGAGCTGATTCAGGAATGCAACTTATCGAACGCCACGGAACGCGTAGCTAGATATCAAAACTTAAAGAAATTTCAAAAGCGTAAGAGTCGTTTCGAGTGTGCACACACGGCTCAGTTTCTGAAATGCGCCACCTCCACCTGAATTTAATCAGTCCTTTCAGAACACCACAAGGTCCTCGTTAAAGAGCGTCGGAACGTATTTCCGGCTTCAGCCACCTTTCATTTCCTATAAATATTTGAGCTTCAGTGTTTTCTGTTAGAGATTGTAGCTGTGGTGCTTTACCAGCATGGCTACGACAATTTACAGCTGCAATAGCCACAGTTCCCAGGTTTATTCTCGTCCTGTGTTTGACCTGCATCCTTTGAGGCTGCAGCTGATTTTGCAGTCTCCTGAGACCCTATAAAATATTCCACGTCTTATCCACTCAGTACCCGGTACCTGTGTAGTTGTCTCCTATGTGTAATGGACCTGTCAAGTGGATTCCGACACCTCTCCACGCTATGGTGCATGTCGTGGAATCTGACGCCTACACGGTCGCAGAACAGTCTGATCATAAATCCACAATCGTTTATGTGAATGGTGACTCCGCCTTCATCTCGCAAGTGAGACTGGTTCTGTTTATCACTTCAGATGGCCGTCGGAAACCAGAGAAAATATCTTCCAGTTCGAAGCGACAGACATCATTAGTAACGACATAAGCCATCACCTACTGCTGATTGTACTCTATTCTCTGCACTTCATCCTGAAAGACATCTACCATAACTGGGATAACTCCCCCAGATATGCACAAATAGTGTACACTGACCTTTTTTCTCTCATTGGCAGCCAGATCCCTAGGGGTCTCCATCACGCATGTAAGGGTTGCAGCCCCCAAACACTAACAGTCCCACACTCCCTGACTGCCTCGACCTTCCAGATTGAGAGGTATCAACTAAAAGATGACAAACGACTGTAGCTGGCAGCTTCTTTTTGTTGAATGCATCATCTGCTTCATCGAAATGCTCATT